>NC_041353.1:2352139-2407139 GCF_004354835.1 Perca flavescens
ATGTGATGGGTGGTTTGTTGGATAAGAAAATGTTTGTTTTTTTTTACTTCTTTTTAACTGCAGTGCTGCTGTAGAGCCACAAGGTGGAGCCAGAGGATGACATCAGGGTGTGTGTCTGTGTGTGTCTGTGTGTGTGTGTCTCCGTGTCAGTGTGTGTGTGTGTGTCTGTGTGAGTGAGTGTGTGTGTGTCTATGTGTGAGTGTGTGCGTGTGTGTCTCCGTGTGTCTTTGTGTGTGTGTGTCTGTGTGTCTTTGTGTGTGGTGTGTGTGTGTGTGTGTGTGTGTGTGTGTGTGTGTGTGTGTGTGTGTGTTTCTGTGTGTGTGTGTGTCCGTCCGTGTGTGTCTGTGTTTGTGTGTGTGTCTGTGTTTGTGTGTGTGTCTGTGTGTGTGTCTGTGTGTGTGTGTGCGTGTGTGTGTCCGTGTGTCTTTGTGTGTGTGTGTGTGTGTGTGTGTGTGTCCGTGTGTCTTTGTGTGTGTGTGTGTGTGTTTCTGTGTGTGTGTGTGTCCGTGTGTGTGTCTGTGTTTGTGCGTGCGTGTGTGTGTCCGTGTGTCTTTGTGTGTGTGTGTGTGTTTAGTTTGTTAGGATCCCCACATTCTTCCTGTGGTCCGTCGTTAAAAGCAAAATAAAAAGATAAATAAAGAAAATGCTTCACTGAAATTTTAGAAAAATTTTTTTTAGTGTCTGGCCATTTTTAAATAGTTTTTTTTTGCTGCCTCCAGCTTCTTTTGAAAGAAAATGTGTCTTCTGGCAAACAGCCAAATGCTGAGAATCACCAACACTACACACTTCCACGTTCTGTGTGTGTGTGTCGCGTTCATAGACATTTAGAAACTGGACCAATAGACCCCGTGTCTCTGGTCTGAGACCAGTGGAGGATATCAGAAGTCTCTTTCCCGGTGCTGGCTGAGTGTTACTGAGCAGCCTCCAACTGAGCTTGAAGACGTAGATGTGACGTGAGCAACGTGTCTGAAAGTGTGAAGTCTTCTGGTAGCTGTGAGAGAGAAATCTCAATCATTCCCAATCTTACAGAGACGGAGAGTGTAGGTATATGTAAGGAGATAACATAGACACAGGCTAATTACTGATCACTAACATGCTAGTTAACATTAGTAATTAAACCTAAACAGCTAATGGAAGTCCAAACTGCCTGTGAGCTTCTCCTGTACTATACGGTAATTCCTCTACTGTGTGACAGTAAGTCTCGTGGTTATGACCCAATCGTTAGCCTATTGTTATAAAAGCGTCTGCTACAGAGCCATAAAGTGAGCTACAAGGTAATGGAGCCTTTTATACATTGGCTCGGTTCCAGACTTAAAACTCTAACTACACTCACCTAAAGGATTATTAGGAACACCCTACTAATACCGTGTTTGACCCACTTTCACCTTCAGAACTGCCTTAATTCTTCGTGGCATTGATTCAACAAGGTGCTGGAAGCATTCTTTAGAAATGTTGGCCCATATTGAGAGGATAGCATATTGCAGTTGATGGAGATTTGTGGTATGCACATCCAGTGCACGAAGCTCTCGTTCCACCACATCCCAAATATGTTCTATTGGGTTGAGATCTGGTGACTGTGGGGGCCATTTTAGTACAGTGAACTCATTGTCATGTTCAAGAAACCAATTTGAAATGATTGGAGCTTTGTGACATGGTGCATTATCCTGCTGGAAGTAGCCATCAGAGGATGGGTACATGGTGGTCATAAAGGGATGGACATGGTCAGAAACAATGCTCAGGTAGGCTGTGGCATTTAAACAATGCCCAATTGGTACTAAGGGGCCCAAAGTGTGCCAAGAAAACATCCCCCACACCATTACACCCCCACCAGCAGCAGCCTGCCCAGTGGTAACAAGACATGACGGATCCATGTTCTCATTCTGACTCTACAATCTGAATGTCTCAACAGAAATCGAGACTCATCAGACCAGGCAACATTTTTCCAGTCTTCAACTTTCCAATTTTGGTGAGCTCGTGCAAATTGTAGCCTCATGTTCCTATTTTTAGTGGAGATGAGTGGTACCCGGTGGGGTCTTCTGCTGGTGTAGCCCATCCACCTCAAGGTTGTGCGTTTCATGGCTTAACAAATGCTTTGCTGCATACTTCGGTTGTAACGAGTGGTTATTTGAGTCAAAGTTGATCTTCTATCAGCTGGAATCAGTCGGCCCATTCTCCTCTGACCTCTAGCATCAACAAGGCCTTTTCACCCCCCAGGACTGCAGCATACTGGATGTTTTTTCCTTTTTCAGACTATTCTTTGTAAACCCTAGAAATGGTTGTGTGTGATAATCCCAGTAACTGAGCAGATTGGGAAATACTCAACCCAGCCCATCTGGCACCAACAACCAGGCCACGCTCAAAGTCACTTAGATCACCTTTCGTTCCCATTCTGACATTCAGTTTGGAGTTCAGGAGATTGTCTAGACCTGGACCACATCCCTAAATTCATTGAAGCAGCTGCAATGTGATTGGTTGATTAGAACAGTGGTTCCCAACCTGGGGTCCGGGGACCGCTTAGGGGGGCGGCAAAGATAACAGGGGGGGCGCAAGTCTAACTGGTTTGAGGTAAAAAAAAAAAAATATGTTAAACAAATTATGATAATACACTAGAATATATAATGTATACAAAAGTCTGTATGAAAACAATATATTATTGTTCTCGCTTAAAATTGGAGGCAGGTTACTTAGTAGACCAAACCTCCAGGAGCTCTTAACCTGGGACCCCAAATCTCCGGGACCTCTTAACCTGGGACCCCAAACCTCCGGGACCTCTTAACCTGGGACCCCTGCTGTCATCAGGTCAGCTGTTAGCTTTTAGCTGCTAGCTGCTATCATCCTTGTCTTTCCTGCTGCCACGGCATCACTATTTTATGAATGAAACATGGCGGAGAAACTTAAAAAATGCTGATAACTCCTCCGTATAAAAAAAAAAAAAAAAAAAAAAAAGGCTCTATCTCGAGAGTTACCTCAACTTTGGGGCACCAAGGAAAAACAGGTTGGGAACCACTGGATTAGATAATTGCATTAACGAGAACTCTTACAGGTGTTCTTAATAATCCTGTGTGTAGTATGGACCTTTATCACAGCAGACATGTTGACTTGTCATAGTAGGAAAAGCACAGGTGAAATTGATAACCTTAACAATGGCTCAGTTCCATCAAGTGTCCCAGTAAGATATTTCAGTGAGTCAGCATGAACAATACCAGGGTCTCTCCTAAGTGGAATGCAGCCATCATTAATGGTTTAATACCAGGGTCTCTCCTAAGTGGAATGCAGCCATCATTAATGGTTTAATACCAGGGTCTCTCCTAAGTGGAATGCAGCCATCATTAATGGTTTTGAACACACCTGTGCTTTTCCTACTATGACATGTCAACATGTCTGCCTTGAAAAAGATCTATCCATCCACCTCTGTAGTGCATTCGATTTAACAGTGAAAGTGTACGGGTGATGAAATGTGTGTTTTTGACTCAGCGGGGGCGGGACTCTCTCCGTCCCGTTGCTCTGTAGTTAAGATCCCGCCGTGGCCCTGAACAGTTTGCAGAGTTTTAGGCCAGGACCTGATCCACATGCAGCCGGGGAGTCAGCCGCGACCCAGAAAAACTTGATGATAAAACTGCCACGAGCTGTGAAGGAGCTGCCAGCTGCAGACGTCACCAGCAGAGAGACACAGGCTTATAAAAAGACCGGGGCGAAGAAATGTGGGTTATTAACACAGATCGCTGATATGAAAACCTGCCACCATGTGAGCCAAAAAGTAAAGTGTCACTTCTTCTTCGTTTGGCACTAAGGATCATTTCTTTTTCGTCTTCCTGGGAACTGCTTCCGCTGTTCTTCACGGTTTTTGCAAGAATACAATAAAAAGATTAACCAGTGAACTAGCTTTGGAAGTGAGTTATCTTGAAGTGCTGTGTACTGGATAGAGACTTTAAAGTAGTAAGGGGGTACGTGTCCTGTAGTCCTCCAGAGTACCCCTAGGGGGACATGTACCTCCTGCAGTCCTCCAAAGTACCCCTAGGGGTACTCTGGAGGACTACAGGGGGTACGTGTCCCCCTAGGGGTACTTTGGATAGAGACTGGATAGAGACTTTAAAGTAGTAAGGGGTATGTGTCCCCCCAGGGGTACTTTGGAGGACTGCAGAGGGTATCTGTCCCCCTAAGGGTACTCTGGAGGACTGCAGGGGGTACCTGTCCCCCTACGGGTACTCTGGAGGACTGCAGGGGGTACGTGTCCCCCTACGGGTACTCTGGAGGACTGCAGGGGGTACGTGTCCCCCTAGGGGTACTCTGGAGGACTGCAGGGGGTACGTGTCCCCCTAGGGGTACTTTGGAGGACTGCAGAGGGTACCTGTCCCCCTATGGGTACTCTGGAGGACTGCAGGTGGTACGTGTCCCCCTAGGGGTACTCTGGAGGACTGGATAGAGACTTTAAAGTAGTAAGGGGCTATGTGTCCCCCTAGGGGTACTCTGGAGGACTACAGGAGGTACGTGTCCCCCTAGGGGTACTTTGGAGGACTGCAGAGGGTACCTGTCCCCCTAGGGGTACTCTGGAGGACTGCAGGTGGTACGTGTCCCCCTAGGGGTACTCTGGAGGACTGGATAGAGACTTTAAAGTAGTAAGGGGCTATGTGTCCCCCTAGGGGTACTTTGGAGGACTGCAGGGGGTATGTGTCCCCCTAGGGGTACTCTGGAGGACTGCAGGGGGTACCTATCCCCCTAGGGGTACTCTATAGGACTGCAGGGGGTACGTGTCCCCTAGGGGTACTCTGGAGGACTGCAGGGGGTATGTGTCCCCCTAGGGGTACTTTGGAGGACTGAAGGGGGTACCTGTCCCCCTAGTGGTACTCTGGAGGACTGCAGGAGGTACGTGAGATTTTTGCTAAATGTTTTTCGGCTGTAGTTACTTCTACTTTCTTTTTCTCCATGTTTGTCTCTTTTTTCTAAGTTTTTGTCGTCTTTTTGACCTCTTCTTGCCTTTCTTTCTGACTTTTTCTACCGTCTTCTTTTTTCTATGTTTTTTTTGAACGTTTTTGTCTCTTTCTTTTCAAAGCTTGTCGCTTTTTGGAATTTTTTTGTCACTGTTGTTGCCTTCCCTCTTTCTACTGTATTTATTTCTTTAAGTTTTTATTGCTTTTTGGAATTTTTCTTTCTGCTTTTTTCAAAGTTTGTCGCTTTTTTGGATTTTTTTGGTCACTATTTTCGACCTATTCTTTCCACACTTCCTTCTTTCTACCGTCTTTTTCCAAGTTTTTGTCTCCTTTTTCCATCAGCATCTAAATGCGCTCTAGGTCCAAGGCTGTAGTTTAGTAAATCCATCACTGACATCGCTTCATTCTTCTTCTTTATAGAGACTTTTATTTAAATTATCCGCGCTGGTTAGGGGGTACATAGCTTTAAAAAACACTTGTTCAAAGGGGGAACATTATTGAAAAAAGCTGGAGAACTACTGGTCTAGTGCAGCGTTTCTCAAATGGGGGTACGTGTACCCCTAGGGGTACTTTGGAGGACAGCAGGGGGTACGTGAGATAACTAAATGTAAATAAAACATTGTTCCTCTTTATGTAGAATTTTTTTTGTTCCTACCAAAAATGTGACATTTGTGTCGCCTTCTTTGGCACTAATCTTGCCTTCCTTCTACTTTCCTTCGCTTTTTTTCTTCTTATGTCACTGTTTTTGATACTATTTTCGACTTATTCTTGCCTTCCTTTCTTCTTTCTACCATCTTGTTCCAAGTTTTTATCTTTTTTTGTCTCTTTTTCTCATCAGCATTTAAATGTTTTTTTTTTTTTTTTAATTACAAGGTTGTTGTTTAGTAAATCCATCACTGACATCGCTGTACTCTTCCTCTTTATAGAGACTTTTATTTATTTTACCACAAATTATCCGTGCTGGTTAGGGAGTACATGGCTTAAAACAACAAAAACACTTGTTCAAAGGGGGAACATTATTGAAAAAAGCTGGAGAACTACTGGTCTAGTGGCGTGTTTCTCAAATGAAGACAGGTAGAATTTTTTTTTCCTACCAAAAATGTGACACTTGTGTCGCCTTGTCTGGACCTGATCTTGCCTTCCTTCCTTCTACTTTTTAAGTTTCTCTCTTTTTTCTTCTTAGGTCACTGAATTTTAAGTTTTGATAATATTTTTACTTATTCTTGCCTTCCTTCCTTCCTTCCTACTATGTTTTTCCAAGTTTTTGTCTTTTTTTACAGTTTTTGTCTCTTTCTCCATCAGTATTTAAATGTGTTCCAGGTCCAAGGCTGTTGTTTAGTAAATCTATCCACGACAGCGCTGTACTCTTCCTCTTTATATACACTGTTTTTTTTTTCTACCGAAAATGATTAGCGCTGGTCTTAAAGAAACAATTCAAAAGGGGGAACATTATTGAAAAAAAGCCAGAGAACTACTGGTCCAGAGCGAAGCAGCAAGATGACCTTTCCTCTCAACACTCTCTGACATTAAGCTGACACCCGTCTGCTCGGCTCCTCTGTCCTCTAAAAGACGACTCTCCAAACTGTCCTTTTGTCCTGAAGACTATTGTTTTGACGCATTATTCACAGCCGGCTATATTTAGACGTCTAGTCTCCGGCCTCAAAAGGCAGTCGAACCCTTCCGGTATGTGTGCGCGTGTCAGTGTGTATTAAAGATGCGTTGTCGTCCATCGCCGCTGGGCGCTGAGCCTGAGTGTGACGGAAGCAATTACAAAACCAGAGAGGAGGAAAAGAAGGGTATGAGAGGTTAGGGTGATGTAAATGATGCAAAGGCTGCAGAGGTAGAATGTAACTAAGTACATTTACTTCAGTACCAAATGTTGAGGTACTTGTACTTTACTTGAGTCTTTTCTTTTTGTGCCACTTTCTACTTCTACTACGCTACATTTCAGAGAGAAATATTGGACTTTTTACTCCACTAAATTCATCTGTTACAGATTTAGTTACTAGTTACTTTAGTTACTCCGCTACATTCATCTGTTACAGCTTTAGTTACTAGTTACTTTAGTTACTCCACTACATTCATCTGTTACAGCTTTTAAAGCACTCTTTAACTAAAAGCTCTATTTCTGTAGGGATCCTTTCCATAATTTTGTCAGACACTTAAAATAATAATCTGAGTCTGTCAAATCACCATCACCAAACTACACCAGACTCCATGTAAATAATCAGGACTTTTAGCGTGTATAAAGCCAGCATATCTCCACCAGACTCCATGTAAATAATCACTACTTTTATCATCGTAAAACACACTTCATTTAAAGTGGACAGAAACTAAATAAAACTACCACTATCATCTTTCCACTGTTCCAACAATCACCACTCTGGTTTGGTTGAAATAGACCCTTAATTTACCCATTTACATGTGGAGATATGCTGGCTCTATACACGCTAAAAGTCCTGATTATTTACATGGAGTCTGGTGGAGATATGCTGGCTCTATACACGCTAAAAGTCCTGATTATTTACATGGAGTCTGGTGGAGATATGCTGGCTCTATACATGCTAAAAGTCCTGATTATTTACATGGAGTCTGGTGGAGATATGCTGGCTCTATACAAGCTAAAAGTCCTGATTATTTACATGGAGTCTGGTGGAGATATGCTGGCTCTATACACGCTAAAAGTCCTGATTATTTACATGGAGTCTGGTGGAGATATGCTGGCTCTATATATGCTAAAAGTCCTGATTATTTACATGGAGTCTGGTGGAGATATGCTGGCTCTATACACGCTAAAAGTCCTGATTATTTACATGGAGTCTGGTGGAGATATGCTGGCTCTATACACGCTAAAAGTCCTGATTATTTACATGGAGTCTGGTGGAGTTTGGTGATGTGATTTTGGGGTTGTTTCATGTTAAACTAAAAGGATTTTACTCTTTAACTAAAATCTCTGTAGGGATCCTTTCCATAGTGTAATGTCCATCTCTAGAGTGAAGATTTCAGATTTCCTTGAGGAACAAATAATCGTTTTAGTTTTGACGTTACGTTGGCAGCAGAGCAGTGTGTCCGGCCCAGTGAGTGGCTCTTGGGTTTGATTTCCTTGCTTGCTTTAACACACACACACACACACACACACACACACACACACACACACACACACACAGTCTCAGGTGACAAAATCAGCTGTTGGGTTTTGTACTGTGAGCGTGTGTGTGTTAACTGCAGCTCTGTTTAATCCATCATTTACAGGCCTGCTTTGGAGAGCTTTGTTTGGCATCAATCATTCAGTCTGGTTGTCCTCGTGCCAGCAGCCAGCGGGAAGCTGACACAGAGGTGAAACCAGACCAACGCTCCCAGGTGAGACGACCTCTGACTCTGTCGGGGGGGAGGGGGAGAGGGGGTAAATCCTAAAATAAGATGTACTTTATTGTACCTGTAGGGGAATTTGTTTTGGACTCTGTCCTTTCTGCAGCTTTACAAAACAACACAAAGTACAGAAAATAAGCATCTCTCAGCACATGCAACACAAAACATGCTCTCATATACATTAGACAGGTCCCTATATAGTAATGCTCTCATATACATTAGACAGGTCCCTATATAGTAATGCTCTCATATACATTAGACAGGTCCCTATATAGTAATACTCTCATTAGACAGGTCCCTATATAGTAATACTCTCATATACATTAGACAGGTCCCTATATAGTAATGCTCTCATATACATTAGACAGGTCCCTATATAGTAATACTCTCATATACATTAGACAGGTCCCTATATAGTAATGCTCTCATATACATTAGACAGGTCCCTATATAGTAATGCTCTCATATACATTAGACAGGTCCCTATATAGTAATACTCTCATATACATTAGACAGGTACCTATATAGTAATACACTCATTAGACAGGTCCCTATATAGTAATACTCTCATATACATTAGACAGGTCCCTATATAGTAATCTCTCTCTCTCTCTCACTCCCTCCCTCTCTCGCTCTCCCTCTCTCCCCTTCTCTCTCTCCCTCTTCCTCTCTCTCTCCCTAATAACTCTCCGTCTGTCTCCCCCCTCCCCCCGTCAGATTACAGTGCTGTCCAACGGCAAAAAGCAGAATATAAAAAACGTTTGATAAAGTGACAAACATCGACAAAAGCTTTTTAAAAAGGGATATATATGAAAAAAACTGCAACAAAAACAACAGAAGTGTTGCAAAATCGCCGGAAAAAGCCACAAAAAAGTGGAAAAGAAATGACAGAAAAAAAGCAAAAATAATATCCCCCTCTTTTTTTTTACAGCCCAGTGTCTGCATGTATTATCCCTTCGGTCGTCCTCCGGTCAAATCTGACCCATTTTCAAGTTTTTATATCAGAAATTTGGTTTTCTTTCAACCAAATTTTAAAAACAAAATAATGTGGATGTTTCCCTACAACGCTCTTCACAAGTTAAATAAATGATCAGTTCACTACTTTCATTGAATTTGGGTGTTTTAATTCAGTTTCATAGCATGTCAAAATTATTGTATAATAGAACGTTGAGAAACGTAGGAAACAAATGTCAAAAAAAGCACAGAAAAAACTGAAAAAAATCGGAAAAAGTGACAAAAGCGTCAGTATAATTGAAAAAACATGGGAAAATCTTTTAAAAAAACGTCAAAAAAGCGCATAAAAATATCGACTTTATCGGCTCTATACACGCTAAAAGTCCTGATTATTTACATGGAGTCTGGTGGAGTTTGGTGATGGTGATTTCGAAAAAAAGTGACAAAAGTGTCGAAAAAAAAAGACGACCAATTTTTTTTTTACATTTTGACCCAGAAAAACTAAAAGTTGCACAGTTGACGGGGAAGACAACACAAGTGATATATACTACCGGTCAAAAGTTTGGGGTCACTTATAAAATGTCCATTCCAGACAGAATACCAGCTGAGGTCAGTTGCATTGTTTTTTTATTTAGGGCAGCAGTTTTCAGATTACATTATGTGCTTATTACATAGTTGCAAAAGGGTTATCAACTGTTGTAGACAGAAGTGGCTGAAGAAACGCTTGAAATCCATGCTTTATGGTCTAAAATGTATGCCTATCGGTGTCTGATGTATAAGGACTATATGTTTGTATCATATGCCTGATGTCTTGTCATAAAGTGCCTTGCGATTGTGCCGCAAACCCAACTGCCCCACGGGGACAATAAAGTAATCTACTACTAAACGTCATAGCCAAATTAAAAGTGGTCCAGCATTGACTGGAAGGTGATTGATGTGGGTGTTTGTGTATTTGAGAAGTGTTGTATTTTGTAGTTTTTTTTGGCTTTTTTTTTTCAGCATGCACAATACCAGGACCTCTCCTAAGTGGAATGCAGCCATCAGTAATGGTTTAATACCAGGGTCTCTCCTAAGTGGAATGCAGCCATCATTAATGGTTTAATACCAGGGTCTCTCCTAAGTGGAATACAGCCATCAAGATCAAGATCAAGATCCACTTTATTTATCCTTAGAAAGGAAATTTGATTTGCAGCAGGATATTCAAAAACAAACAAAAACAAACAAAAACAAAAACACACACATACATGTGTAAGCCATATTATAAACACAGCACAAGACACACATCAACACCTTCAATAGAGACACCTTCCCCAAAACCAGCGACAAGATCCAATTGGACAGTACACAGGTCAATATATCGTAATGAACAGTAATGAAAATAAGATAATAAATAAGAACATTTCTATATAAAAAATTTCAATGATGTCCCTCAAGTGAATTCAAGTTCCTAATAGCCACAGGAATAAAAGAATCCCTGGCACGTTTAGTTCTTAACATAGGTAGCCTAAAACGGCGACCTGAGGGGAGCAAATTAAACTCCCCAAAGAGTGGGTGATCAGGGCATTTTAAAATGTGGTTAGCCTTACCCCTGACCCGTCTATCATATATGTGTTGCAGCTGTGATAACTGTACTCCAACCACCTTAGACGCTACATTTACCAGCTTTGTTAGCTTACGCTTATTGGTCATTGGAAGACCACTGTACCACACCACGATACAAAATGTCAAGACTGATTCAATAAAACAGTGGTAGAACAAAGTCATCAGAGTCCTGCACACGCTGAATGATTTCATCTTCCTCAAGAAGAAAAGTCTCTGTTGGGCCTTTTTACAGGCTGCATCTGTGTTGCTCTCAAAAGATAATTTACTGTCAATGATGGTTCCTAAATATTTATATTCATCTACTGTCTCAACGTTCATGTTCTGGATAACAGTT
The DNA here is from genome assembly GCF_004354835.1 of Perca flavescens. NCBI lineage: Eukaryota > Metazoa > Chordata > Actinopteri > Perciformes > Percidae > Perca > Perca flavescens. The sequence continues at coordinate 2,363,327 of NC_041353.1, forward strand.
TGTGAAACATTATGCTGTGATCTACGGAAATCAATAATCATATCCTTTGTCTTAGAAACGTTAATAGACAAATAGGAGTTTTCACACCACGCAATGAAATCATCAGCTACAGGGCCATGCCCCACCTCATCATTATTCAAAAGGCTCACTATAACAGTGTCATCTGCAAATTTCACACAGTGCATCATTAATGGTTTAATACCAGGACCTCTCCTAAGTGGAATGCAGCCATCAGTAATGGTTTAATACCAGGACCTCTCCTAAGTGGAATGCAGCCATCATTAATGGTTTAATACCAGGGTCTCTCCTAAGTGGAATGCAGCCATCAGTAATGGTTTAATACCAGGACCTCTCCTAACTGGAATGCAGCCATCAGTAATGGTTTAATACCAGGACCTCTACTAAGTGGAATGCAGCCATCATTAATGGTTTAATACCAGGGTCTCTCCTAAGTGGAATGCAGCCATCATTAATGGTTTACAGTTTTTCACGATCGCTATGACACTTTTTTCAATACTTTTAACAACTTTCCTAAACTCTTAACACAGTTAGCACAACATCCGTCTGTGTAGCCTATACAATTAACACATTTCTTGTTGTTTTGACACAAAATGCATACAGTTAACACAAATTTAAAATGCTTGAACTTCTTTTACACACAAGCTCCACCAAGACAAAAACAATGGATCTATACTGCCAAATTTCCAAATGCTTTCACACTGTATGTCAGAACAGATAACATCATGTTCTAAACCTAACTTATAGGCTAAAGTCAAAGTGAACAGCTGTTCAAATTGTAAATTGAAACACAAATATATCCCCTGCATTTTATATATGCATTTATTGAGAAACAGCTGATTGAAGTTATGCAAATAGATTGATCCCAGCTGATTCCCTTCTAGGAAACACACTCAGGTGTTGAGGTTCTTTCAATCCCATGATCATATGGTAATACAGTAAAAAAAGACCTATTTGAACGATATACTGTAGATGAACACAGAAAATAAGAAAAATGCCTTCACGAGGGAGAGGAAGAGGAGTACCAGGACAATTCTGTCTCTGTCTCCTTTTTTTCACAAACCGTACCTTCTATAAAGCTACTCTGAGATGGGTCAATTATTTTTTGTATTGAATCTCTGCAGCAACAGAAAGAAAATGGTGGCCGGGTTGGTTCAGTGGGTAGAGCATGCACACAGGTTTATGGTTCAAATCCGACTTGTGACTATTTCCTGCATGTCTTCCCCCTTTCTCTCTCTGCCCTTTCTCAACTAGCTGTCCTGTCGAATAAAGGCAGAAAACCCCAAAAAATAATCTTTAAAAAAATTTGCTAAACCCAACAAAACAAAAATGTAGAGGCTTCAACAGAAACTGCAGTCCAAAACACAATCTATGATCAATACAGTCACTTGTCTGTTGTATAAGGGCAGACCTGATACATAAAATAATGTAGTTTCTGTTATTCCATGGGATGTTAGTGTTTTTTATGACATTGTGCTATGATTGACTAAATGTTCCTGTTGGGAGAGAACATGTGTTAGTGTTTTGGAAGAATTATTTGATTTTGAGACATGATTACATTGTTTTGGTAAACACAGTATATTGTGTTAGTAAATTATTGTATTTTGAAAATCGGTGTTGGAGTTTAGTTTACAATGTGTGATTTTGAGCATGAAATTAACTGTTTTGCCACTCGTGTGTTGTAGGTGTGTTGGTGCGTTAAGAGTTTAGGAAAGTTGTTAAAAGTATTGAAAAAAGTGTCATAGCGATTGTGAAAGACTGTAATACCAGGGTCTCTCCTAAGTGGAATGCAGCCATCAGTAATGGTTTAATACCAGGGTCTCTCCTAAGTGGAATGCAGCCATCAGTAATGGTTTAATACCAGGGTCTCTCCTAAGTGGAATGCAGCCATCAGTAATGGTTTAATACCAGGACCTCTCCTAAGTGGAATGCAGCCATCATTAATGGTTTAATACCAGGACCTCTCCTAAGTGGAATGCAGCCATCAGTAATGATTTTTGAACACCCCTGTGCTTTTCCTACTATGACATGTCAACATGTCTGCCGTGAAAAAGGTCTCTTGTAACAAAAACTTGAGTGTGTTTCCCTTCCAATGATGTCAGGCACCCCACCCGAGTGTCAAAGTATACGGGAGCTGTACCACTTTTAATTTGGGTATGACGTTTGGACCATAAAGCATGGATTTCTAGCGTTTCTTCAGCCACTTCTGTCTACAACAGTCGAGAACCCTTTGGCAATTATGAATAAAACAATGCAACTGATCTCAGCTGCTATTCTGTCTGGAATGGACATTTCTAAGTGACCCCAAACTTTTGACCGGTATACATATATATATATATATATATATATATATATATATATATATATATATATATATATATATATATATATATATATTAGACTATAAAGGTTATAAGATATCAAAGCTGCCGTATTTGATGGCATTTATCTGGCGTGAGAATGTGTCGACACACCTGCTCTCTATCAGCCTCGTTAGTCTGAGTTTGTCTCTAACGAGCTCATTCCTCTCAGCTGAACTATATGTGTGTGTGTGTGTGTGTGTGTGTGTGTGTGTGTGTGTGTGTGTGTGTGTGTATGTATATGTGTATATATATGTGTGTATGTGTGTGTATGTACGTGTGTGTGTGTATATATGTGTGTATGAATGTGTGTGTGTATGTGTATATGTGTGTGTGTTTATATGTGTGTGTGTGTGTGTGTGGGTGGGTGGGTATATATGTGTATATATGTGTGTATGTGTGTGTGTACATGTGTGTGTGTGTGTATATGTGTGTGTGTGTGTATATATGTGTGTATGTATGTGTGTGTGTGTGTGTGTATATATGTGTGAATGTGTGTGTATGTTTATGTGTGTGTGTGTGTGTGTATATGTGTTTATGTATGTGTATGTGTGTGTGTACATATGTGTGTGTGTGTATATGTGTGTATGTATGTGTGTGTGTGTGTGTGTATATATATGTGTATGTGTGTGTATGTTTATGTGTGTGTGTGTGTGTGTGTGTGTGTGTGTGTGTGTGTATGTGTGTGTGTGTATGTGTGTGTGTACATATGTGTGTGTGTGTTATGCTTATGTATTCATGCATATAAATAAATATCTGTTGACTACATATCCCAGCTGGCGTTGTCAGACGGCGACAGCTCCCTCAGGATCCATCCATCCATGTTCGTAGTTTCTGTGAACTCAGTTTCCTCTGTGCGGGTCGTCTGCAGGTTAACAGCCCCCCCCCCCTCACATCAGATTAGTGCAGCTGAGAGCGGATTTTAGATGCTACATGTCGGTGAGGCGACCCATTGACATCCCATCATGCATATCACCGTCTGTGATGTATTTGACAAATGTGGCATATGCATCGCTATTTTAAGGCCACACGAGTGTAGAAATATTAGCAGTTGAAGTTGTATTTGTGCTCCTAAAAGAGCTGTGTGCAGTCATTGAGGAATGACTGTATACTTGACTATACTGACTTGACTTTTATGGCTCAAGATTGCATTGTGTACCAGACAGATAAACTGAAAAAGACAAATAACCGATATCTTGTTACTGTTTGGAGGACTGGTTGGAATCATAGTCAGTATATACAATGGACCACCAGCTCCCGAGTCTCTGGACGGAGACCAGTGAAGGATATTAGAAGCACTTTTCCGGTGATGGCTGAGCGTTACTGAGCAGCAGTGATGCTAATCTGACCACTTTTTTCAGTAACGAGTAATTTAACGCATTACTATTTCCAAACCAGTAATCACATTAAAGTTACTTATCCAAGTCACTGTGCGTTACTATTTCTGTCATATATATATTTGCTTTCTTCTTGCGTCTCAGGGAGTGACAGCCATCATTAATGGTTTAATACCAGGACCTCTCCTAAGTGGAATGCAGCCATCAGTAATGGTTTAATACCAGGGTCTCTCCTAAGTGGAATGCAGCCATCAGTAATGGTTTAATACCAGGACCTCTCCTAAGTGGAATGCAGCCATCAGTAATGGTTTTGAATACACCTGTGCTTTTCCTACTATGACATGTCAACATGTCTGCCGTCAAAAAGGTCTGTGAACCTTTCCCAGAATCACTCTCAGTTACAACTGAGAGTGGGTCTGGTGTCAGCCAGGCTAGCGAGGAGGAGGAGGAGGGGTCCTTCCTACGTGCCTGACAATGGACAGGTGCACAAAGAGAGGCTGATGGAAAAAGTGAGCAGGGTATGTTTATGCAGAGACATGTGACAATCACATGCTGATGAACTGCTGCCCACAAACTTGGTCTGATTCATTTACTGACTGGTGGATAGAGTTGTAAAGTACTTTATACAAGACTGACGGTGGATGTGTGAAACACAATTTCCTTTTTACGTGAAGCATAAGAAAGGAGAATAAAGGCATCTGGACCATCACCTTTTCCATCGAGTTAGTTTGAGAAACGTGTGCGTTGGTTGACGGATAATTGATGAGTTGCTGAACCTGCACAGGTGTGTTCACTTACTGGCTCATTGCACCTCTTCTGTCTTTAGCATCTCCCTAATTCGTTGCACCTGCTCAAGTGTTTCAAGTTACCCTTGTGTTGTCTTTCCTTTGACCATGAACTCGTTGTCAAAAGTGAAATTGAATTTTTGCTTTTTTTCAGCATTTTGGGCTCTTTTTTTATGCTTTTGACACTTTTTTTTAAAACGTTTTGTCACTTTTTTTTAAAACGTTTTGTCACTTTTTTCATCGTTTTATTTTGAAATTCATGGTCAATAAACCTATTTTAAATGACATTTATACCTAATTTTTTTGTTAAAAAAGCAGAAATTATGAATTATTTTGACTAACAGTTAAGATAAAAGGATGTTGAGTGGATCACATGTCAACGTTCAGTCAGGATACGGCTTTAAAACCGTTTAAACATGTTGTTCAAATGTTATAAAAAATGATTAAAACACCCAAAATTCTATGAAAATATTCATAAATTTTACCGCAAAGAATGTGGTATGGGGTCCATATAACAATCATCCATGCATCCATGTTATATTTGGGCATTTTGGTTCAAAGAAACCCATATTTCTGGACAACACAAGGCTTAAACCTGCAGCACTGGCAGAAAAAATCCACAACAAACTGTCCAAAAACTGCTGTTGAATCTCAAATCATCGTCTTTAAAAAGGTCCCATGGCATGAACATTTCACTTTTAAAGTTTTTTTAACATTAATGAGTTCCCTCCAGCCTGCCTATTGTCCCCCAGTGGCTAAAAATGGTGATAGGTGTAAACCGAGCCCTGGGTATCCATTTTGAGAAAATGAAACGACACAGGACTGCGTCTTGCAGTTTCTTTCCTCTTTATTCTCTTCCTAACCACAACCGTCCCGTTGTTGTGGCACCTCATTTCCCCGTTGCTGCGTCCCCAAGAGAAAGTTTGAAAATCGTGACGTGTACACGAAATAAACGTCAAAATTGTGACCTGTAAACATATCAGTAAATCAAAATAACGTGACTATTTCACGACCTGGCATGAGACCTGGTTGTCTATATTTCGTCATCGTGTGTCTCTTTGAGTCAGTGTGTTTTCCTTCTATTTGTAATTGTGTGTTTGTGTACTTTTTGTGTAGTTTTTATGTCATTTAGCATTTTGTTGAGGGGAGTTTGACATCTATTATTAGCCATTTTGCATCTCTTTGTGCTTATTTTGTAGTCTTTTGTATCATTTTGTAGTTGTTTTGCGGCTACTTTTAATGCCGACCTTACAGCAATCGACTTTTCAAGCGATTCCATGATCTCAGAGGAATGTCCAATATCTGAATGAAACCCTGAGAGTCTTGCTAGAGTCGGGGTCTCCTGTTGTCTCCATCGTTCGGTGTAAGTAGGGATGCACCAAATCCAGGTTTTTGGGGTTCGGGTGAATGCCGAATCCACTGGTTAAGATTCTTCCTCCCGTCCTCAGTCCATTAACACAGTCCACACATTAATGAAGTAAACAACGTCCACAGCAGTGTATTTTTATTATATTTTAACTGTAAAAAAAAACAAAGAATAGGCAACATTATGCCAGGAAGACAAGTGGGTATCCAAAATATTAGCCTTTTAGGTTTATAATCCCATAAAGTAGCCGTGACTGTCTTTCCTTTGCCATACCTGAAGTTGCTGCATTCTGGCTGCTGTCTGGAGATTCCTTCGTGCACAACTCGTATTCTTCCAGATGTTTCAGACCAGATGTTGTAACAGCGGCCATGTTGTCTATAGTTTAGGGTCCTCGCCACCACCAGACCAATCAGCATTGAACAGATTGAACATGTAGCTGGACTTGAATGGCCTTCTTTTGAAAGTACTGCCAAACAACAACTTTTTCTACTCACCAGATCCATGTCCACTTTCTCACAGCCGAGTCAGCTTTTCTCCCATCTGGACGTTCAAACGAAATCAAACATGTTTTGATAGTATCCTAAGTTTGAAGTCTTGGTAGTGAAGTTGAATCATGTGAACATTGTCAACAACCAATGGGTGCTCCGTCTCCAGCACCAAACAGGAGGCAGCAAACTAGCTAGAGCCAGTGTTGTTTATGGTTGCAATAGCCCCACGCTAAGCTAAACTGCTAAAGATGGAAAGTTACTTTTCAACCCTTCTGAAGCGACTCATCCAACGGGAGATTTACTGGTGGATAAAGACCTTTGATCTCAATGTTGCCATTTCATCTGCTTGTACGGCCGAACAGAAAATCAGCAGTTACCAGCTAACCGACGCTAGCAGTAGCTAGCTAGCTTGGTTACAATTTTCAATACTAACCTAGTTGTAGTCTTGCAAATTTTGACCCTGAAAGATCCCCAGTCTTTGTAAAGTCCTTTAGTCTGTGACTAAAATCTCAGTGACATTATAACAGATTGTCTTTAGATGAGAGATGGTGTCACTCTTTAGTCTTTTCAGAAAAAAAACGGGAACTGTAGGCAGTAGCTGCTAAATGCTCCACTATGTTCGTCAACCATACAGTACATTAAAATAGCCCCACATCATTACATACCCTTCACCATACCTAGATATTGGCATGGGGTACTTCCATAAAATCATCTCTCAATGCAAATCAAACCAGCTATTAGAATAACCAACATAAAACCATGCCAATCTCTAGGTATGGTGAAGGGTATGTGATGATGTGGGGGGTATGGTGAAGGGTATGTGATGATGTGGGGGTATGGTGAAGGGTATGTGATGATGTGGGGGTATGGTGAAGGGTATGTGATGATGTGGGGGTATGGTGAAGGGTATGTGATGATGTGGGGGTATGGTGAAGGGTATGTGATGATGTGGGGGGTATGGTGAAGGGTATGTGATGATGTGGGGGTATGGTGAAGGGTATGTGATGATGTGGGGGTATGGTGAAGGGTATGTGATGATGTGGGGGTATGGTGAAGGGTATGTGATGATGTGGGGGTATGGTGAAGGGTATGTGATGATGTGGGGGTATGGTGAAGGGTATGTGATGATGTGGGGGTATGGTGAAGGGTATGTGATGATGTGGGGGTATGGTGAAGGGTATGTGATGATGGGGGGGTATGCTGAAGGGTATGTGATGATGTGGGGGTATGGTGAAGGGTATGTGATGATGTGGGGGTATGGTGAAGGGTATGTGATGATGTGGGGGTATGGTGAAGGGTATGTGATGATGGGGGTATGGTGAAGGGTATGTGATGATGTGGGGGGCTATTTTAATTCCAAAGGCCAAAGGAACTTCTTCAGGATGCATAGTATCCTGGATCCATGAAATAACTGGCCTCTAAAAATAAAAATCTACCTGCCTCTATGGGAATTCAACATACACACTAAAAACTCCTGGGTTATTTTGTCAACCCAGTTTCTGGGTTATTTGTGTTGGGTTTAAATTATGGGTTATTTTTTCAGAGAGTAACCCATTTTCTGGGTTATAAGTGCATCACAGACACAACCAGGAACGTTGTCCTGCACCAGCTGGCAGTGAAGAGCCACAAGAAGGCCAGGATAATATCCTGCGAGGACCTGAAGCGGTGTCAGGAGGGGGCCACACTGAGGATCCCAGAGCTGCTGGGTAGTGTGCATCCCTCTTTCCAAAATAGTGAAAATAGTCCATCTCCAACAGAAGCCTGACGTGCATAGTGATGTGTCCTTGTTTGTGTATGTTTCTTCCCCTTCGTGTGCTGAAATACTTTTTCTTCTCTCCTTTCAGACGCCCTGGAGGAGAACCTGACACCGTTGCCGCGGTACCGTTTTTACGGCTACTTTGCGGCTTTCACAGCCTCCATTACGGTCATTGCCCGGGGGGTACTCAGTAACCTCCGGGTTTGCGAGGTCAAAGAGGCCTGTAGTAGGCTCTGTAAGTATAAAAATCTCTGTGTCCTGTTATCATCACTGCTTGTGAGTCTGCTGTTTTTGTTAATGTTTCCTCTGAAAGAGCCCGTCCATTTTCTGTGTATTGCAGATCAGGGAACACAAGACTAACAAGTCCTTAGGGGTGGCCCAAATGTTCTTAGAGACTGACGAGTTTCGATGGCTGGAGAGGTGGCTGCAGCTGCGGGTGGCCAGCAAGCCACCGAACAAGCTGGTTTTCTTCACGGCTGGGAAGGGCCCATGCTAAAACTTCTTGCACCACCTGCAGGTAGCGTGGGCGGAGATCTGCCTTAAAGGGTCCCCCAACTTCACTGACCTGAGGACTGCTGTGTTGAAATAACCCAGAAATTAGTTGGTCCCTTTTTAACCCAGGAGTTGTTAAGTTAAGTTGTTTAGTTTTTAGTGTGTAGGGGTGTACTCACTTTTATTGCCAGTGGTTTAGACATTAATGGCTGTGTGTTGAGTTAATTTGAGTTATACAAGCTGTACACTTAATACTTTACATTGTAACAATAAGTGTAATTTCTTCAGTGTGGTCCCATTAAAAGATATAATGAAATATTTACTAAAATGTGAGGGGTGTACTCACTTTTGTTCTCCTCTTACAAACTACAAGTACAGTAGAGGCAGCACACTCAAGAAAGTACAGATTTGAATATTTTATAACATATGATACAAGAAGGGAACAGGACACCAGATGAGGAGTAGCTCCTTCCACCACTCTGAGCAGAGGTTGACAGAGTATATGGGTCCTTTAATTTATTTATTTACTTATTTATTTATTATTGAAGTTTCTTGGTTTAGTCACGGCATAACCAACCCAGGAAACTGGATAACTCTCGTTACATCTAGGACTATTACAGAGATTGGTCCGGATTACTCATCGGAGGCTAGGGTTGGGTTCCGAAACCCAGTTCCACCAAGGGGGTGAGCTTCGCTTCAGAACTCGTAGCTCCTATGGCGCCATTTTGATGCTACCAAGCCATCACCTCCCGTTAGCATCCCATTGACTCCCATTCATTTTGGCGTCACTTTGACAGAGAATAACTTTACATCTGAAGCATTTAAAGACTCTATTTGTCCGTTGTTTATTTCTAAAGAAACACGACAATGTCTAAAAGGCTCCATTACCTTGTTCCTCACTTTATGGCTCCGTAGCAGATGCTTTTATAAAAATAGGCTAACGATTGGGTCATAACCACGAGACTTACTGTCACACAGTAGAGGAATTACCGTATAGTACAGGAGAAGCTCACAGGCAGTTTGGACTTAATTACTAATGTTAACTAGCATGTTAGTGATCAGTAATTAGCCTGTGTCTATGTTATCTCCTTACATATACCTACACTCTCCGTCTCTGTAAGATTGGGAATGATTGAGATTTCTCTCTCACAGCTACCAGAAAACTTCACACTTTCAGACACGTTGCTCACGTCACATCTACGTCTTCAAGCTCAGTTGGAGGCTGCTCAGTAACGCTCAGCCAGCACCGGGAAAGAGACTTCTGATAACCTTCACTGGTCTCCGTCCACAGCAATGGCCCATTATATATGTATATATACTGTCAATTCTCATTTTGGTTCCACTTAATGTGTCATCTGAAATCTCTGTCGTTCCGAAACGGCTGTAATAAAAAAAGAAAACTTTCTCTGTAGTCTACCGTTAGCTAGTTACCGTAAATGTAGGCTTGCTCTGCTAGTCTATCGTTAGCTAGCTAGCTTTTAGTGCATTTAAAATGCCTAAAGCCAAACGGTCAAAAGCATGGCTGTATTTCACAGCCAAGGATTCAGACATTGCAAAATGCAACAAATGTTTTAAAACGATTACTTACAAAAGGGTGTTATGGGTTTTGGCATTTTGTTTTCTGTTTTGTCTTATTATGGTGGTCTGTTTTGTATTATTGCTCTGTTTCCTGTTTTATTTTGATAGTCTGGTTTTCTGTGCTGTCTTTTCCAGTTTTACTTCCAGTGTTTTTCCAGCCCTGGTGATTGCCTGATGTTTCTCACCTGTTTCCCAGCCCTTGTGTCACCTGCCTCTTGTTACCTCGTTACCCTGTGTATTTAGTCTTTGTCTTCCCCTTGTCCTGTGTCAGATCATTTTGTTCTTGTGTCACTTATTTCCAGTTCTGTGGTTTTTCGTCATTCTGGAAATCAGTTTTTGCTGACTGCTTTTGGGACACTTCTTTGGTTTGAACCTTGTATTTGTTAATAAATTCTCAAACGACAAAACTCCTGCCTTCTCTCTGCTTTTGGGTCAGCTGCAGGACAAATGAATGTACTATAAAGGAAAAAAATATAATGTCCGCAACACTGCTTTAAACTCCCATATTTAATATCAATGCAACGTTTCGACCCTACTGGGTCTTCTTCAGGCCCCTAACCCATGTGATGGCTCTGCATCGTGCAGGCGAGAGCTGGCAACCTACCAACGTTTTTGAGAGAGATATTTGGGAGATAAGGGCCGAGAGACTGGCCGGGCCATTACATCTTAATGCCAAAGCTGCCGCTACAAAACAACCTAACTCAAATATTACCGACTCCAAATGTCAGTTTCAGCATATAGTCTTGTATTGCCAGACCTTTCCTCCACAGAGCTGCGGAAGAAGGTGTGGCTAGTCCACGTAGCAATCCTGGATGGGAGAAAAACGTGCTCTGGTTTATTGGTTTTTGTTCTCTTCGTGCCAGCTGCTGTGAGCCCATATGGACGGCGGACTTGGCACTCAAAGCTCTGCGTCAGCAGACCGAGGAAGAGATGAAACCCAATGAGCCAACTGTTTGTTCTCAGGCTGTCTGGAGTTTTTGCGTTGAGGGAAGACGCCCGACTCGGCTTGGCTTGGCTCGGCTCGGCCGGGGCCGCCCACCCGGCTCTCCTCCTCTCTGCCTGAATAGATTGATGCCGGCTCAGGTAAGAGCTGGAACACTGCAGTGGAAAATGAAACTTGAGGAGACAGACGGGCACGGCAGTGCGTCTGCATAAGAGAGAAAGAGAGACGATGCGTGTGGGTGGATGCGAGTGGGTGTTCTGCAGCTTGTGCCAACGGTGCACCCACGTTACTCATCAGCACTCCAAGGTCGGTGATTTTCAGTGGATTCAACTGTGTGTTCTGACAAAAGCTCAGTTTTGCACATATGGAAAGCTGCACGATTAAAGTATATCTCTGATCATAATCTTCTTGTCATTAAATACCTGAACAGACTCGAACCAACGCTGAATGTTTCTCCTGACAAGTACTGTGTGTGTGTATCACAGCCTGATGAATCATGAAGACACATCAATGAGCCACAATGACATTACCATGCACACATGTCTCAGGTTTTTTTCCCCCTATTCTGAAAAAGACCATAGTCCGACTGAGCTGTTTACATTGCTGAAATTGATGAAAAAAATATGAAACAACACTCTGTTGTTTGTGGTAGCAGCAGGTCACACATCAATCATTCATCATACACACAGGGGAAATATTTCTGTCGGAACCGAAACGGGGAACCAAAATTTGCGTTCTGATCCGGTCCGAATACTACCGTTTGCGTGGTGGAACCGGGTTTCGGTACCCATTCCTCTTAATTGCCCAGGTTGAGTTTTAGCAGCGTGTGTCAGGGTCTTCAGAGAAAGTGGTTGACCCAATTGCAGAGACAGCAGGCAGTGTAGTGTTCAAAGGTTTAATTGTAAATCCAAAAAATGGAAACAAGCAGAATCCCCAAAAGAACAGGCAAAAACTCAGAACAGTGGCAAGCAACCCACTGACAGAGACAAACGAGAACTCTGAACAGAAAACAATAATCCGACAAGAGACAAATGCCCCGTTTAACAAAGGGAAGACGCAGATATTTTCCTGCAGTTTGGCCTCACCATTTACACGAAAACCCCATTTTTATCACAGAAAACGATTATTTCTAAAAACTCCGGCCAAAGTGGAGATTTTTTAAATCTTTGTTTGCACGTTTGCACGTAAACTGAGACAAACGGAGCCGAGAGAGAGAGAAAGAGAGAGAGGAAGTGATTGGTTGCTGTTGTTGCTATTGTCTGGATTCTGATTGGCTAACGTGGGCTTGAGCTTCTCGTTACACCGCCACCTACAGGTCTGGCGTGCGAGCTACCTTGTTGCTAGATTTACTGACATTAACTCTTTAAATCTCTACTGAAGTCACTTAGAACGTTGGATAACAAATAAAGTATTAAAATTGTGGAAACTAGCGCTTTTTTTCCCTGAAACCTCTGACTAACTGTAAATTGATGCCTTCTTGTACTTTTTATTTATTTTTTGTAGTTGTTTGTATTCTATGTTATTTCTTTTATATTTTTTTTGTTATTTCTCGTTTGTATTGCTTCGTATGTTTCTATATATTTATACATATATTTTTAATTATTTTCATAAGTTTGTGCACTTGTTGTTCACATGCTATCATTGCATACCTTATTCTTGTAAACTACATTTTGTCAATAAACAAAAAGAAAAGTGCTTGTTAAAGGTGGACGCCAAACAGGTGCAGGGGAGGAAAAAGAAAGAGAATCCCTGATGTGACCTGCTGGAGGACAGTTGGGTTTTTACGGTTTTTTTTAGTCATCTGTTATTGCTGTGCAGAAGTAACCGGTTTGATTTTAAATAAATTATTGCAGAAACCATCCTGTGGAACTCACACAACCGTGTGACATTTGTTTGACCGGTCTACCAACCACACCTTCTTCCTTTTGTAAAAAATTGGCGCTACTACCGTATTTTCCGGACTATAAGTCGCACTTTTTTTCCTACTTTGGCTGGTCCTGCGACTTATAGTCAGGTGCGACTTATATATCAAAATATATATAATTTAACATGTTTTTACATGCTAATTCATACTGAAAACATTACCGTCTACAGCCGTGAGAGGGCGCTCTAGGCTTGTGACAACTATATGCTGCTCCTAAAGACAACTGAGAAAGAAAAGAGATAACAAACTGCAGGTAGTAAAATATGCAGCCCCGAAAACGGTAATCGAGCAGCAGAAAGAAAGTTTGAAAAGAGGGAGAAACTTGTGAGGGAGACTGGTGAAAAGGTGACTCTTACTGCAATGAAGAAAACAAAGAAAGCTAATCGGCTAATCGCGGGCTGAAAGCTAGATGGCCAGAGGTGTAGGAACGAGTCGGGAGGGGCTCTTTCACGGTGTAGTTACGTCTCCACGCCTTTTAATACCTCCATGCTCCACGCCCTGGTAGCAGGCACAGCGTTATGGGTGGGCCTGACGGGCCTAGGCCCACCCACTTTTCAACAGGCCCACCCAAAACATTTCCTCAAAAAAACATTAATTAATTAATATATTATAATTTGGTGAAGAATTATTAAAAATCGGAAAATAATCTCATAATTTGTGCTAAAATTGTCTAAATGTTTAGTTTTCAAAAACAATTTAAAAAAACTGTCCATGTCTATTTTTACGTTTCTGCACAAGTTCAGCAGACAGTGAGGTTCGGATCGGATGTAGCTTGTAGGTATGCTAGGCTAGGCTAGGCTAGGCTAGCTCCCAGTGATCTGAGAGTGTGAAAATCATTTCCAGTAAAGGACAAGGTTGCAACAGTCGTTGTTTAGGTACTTTAAATGTCTCTCAGAGTCATCGCTGCAACCAGGAGATGAAGGAGAGCTGAGATCCACAACGCCGAGCACGTCTCGGCCACCGCAGGATGCTAGCGATGCTAACGCGGTTAGCGCGACCAGCGCCGGTGCTAATGCCTTTGCCTCTGCCTCGCGAGTGGATGATATAGCCCCTATGGATATAGCCCTGTGGATCGGTCTTCCGTGGATGAGCCCGCAACTCAACCAGTGCTAAAGTATCCGATCACTTCTTCTGCTTTAGGGAGTTTAATTGTGTAAGACCATCAGAGGATAACAGTAAGGTATGTGGCTACTCTGCCTGTATTGTATTATGTTGTTATATGAGATATATGGATTAAAATAATCAATTCATAACCCGCTACAGAGCTGCAGGCGCAGTTCTATTTCTATAACAGCTTGTTACTGTTGTCAAGTTGTTGTTCCCTCATGGTTTTCTCTTGTTACGGCCAATAATGCTTTAGGGCTTATGTTAATGGGATTTATTTATTTTTGTTAAACATGTTTATAACATGAATCATCACACTAAAGTAAGGAAATAACTTGAGTCGTGTTTTACATGACAGATGACGTTGTTCTGTGGCCGAGTATTGATTGAAACTGTCGGGCAGTGTTGTTGATCTGTATATTGTTGAAAACTTAAAACAGTTGAAAAGAATTATGAACAATTCGGCCTCATGTTATACGAGCAGAACTAAACTATGTTTTGGGGAAATATTAGATTCCTGACCACTTTTACCGTCTATAGGCCTGAGGTTAGGAGAGATGCGCTATAGCCCAGCCAGGTATGGTGGTAATGGAGAGTCCAAAGAGCTCTTCTTTTGGGCAGAACTAAGGAGAGCCATCGCGGATAGGTCCGTCCTTTTCACCGAAACTTTTTACAATGCAACAACATATAAATAGCATCAAGCTATTACAACCTTTATTATGTAAGCACATATAATATATATAATATAACAGTATATTAGCCAGTCATTTTTATTAGGTTAAACAGGGATTTGATAACGTTTTTATTTTACCAGACACCTACCGTTGTTCTGTGTGCTATTGTGTAGTTGATAGAGGAAAAAAAAAAAAATTCTAAATAAATGCAACGTATAGTCCGGTGCGACTTATATGTTTTTTTTCCTCTTCATGAAGCATTTTTTGACTGATGCGACTTATACTCCGGAGCGACTTATAGTCCAGAAAATACGGTATATTGTGTCACCTTACTTCGTTTTGCTCCCGTCAAAACTACAAGCTTGTTGTTACATGTAGCTCGTAATTCAGTCCCTCCAGAAAAATGTGATTGTGCGATCGCATAATTCAACGCATAATCAGCCAGAGTCCGCATATTTTTTCAAATATGTCGCACTTTCGCCGCATAAAGTGCAGATTTCCGCGCTAATATATGCGGGGCTTTGCATGATTTCATAATCCATAATTCATAATTTTATATATATATATATATATATATATATAAAATATAGACAGCAAGAGCACTTAAAGAAATTTCAGATATGAGATATATATAGATATATATAATATATATATATAATATATAATTATATTGTATATTAACGATTTTTGAAAGTCTCTCTTTTGTATCTTTTATTTCCCTCTGTTTAGACTATTATTTATTTGTACTTTCATATTATATTACTTGTATATATTTTTGTATCTTATTTGTGATGACTGAATATCTGTAAACTATGTTTTGAAATAAAGTTTTAAAAAAAGCAGGGTGTTGGGGGGGGAATCAATTTTTTTACTCTTTTTCATCAAACTGCAGTTTTTGCGAGTTCCCGCAATTTCATTGCATAAAATTGCATAAATATCGTATAGCATATTCCATCGCATTTTTTAAAGAAAACGTGCCGCATAATCAAGGAATTTTTGTCTGCAACAATCACAAAAAACTTCCCATTTTCCTGGAAGGACTGGTTATTGCTGCTTAAACCAGTGACTTGTGGTATACAAAGTATCAAGGGCGTAGCACAAACTTCTGGGCCCTGTAGAAAAGCATTATCTATGGGCCCCTGCCTGCATCCACAGCTATTCATTCTAGCATGTTTGTGGGCCCTCCTCACATGAGGGACACCTGGGTACCCCCCCCCAGTCCGATGCCCCTGGCTCCCGTCCAAACTACTAGCTTGTAGTTAGGTCTTAATTGCTGCTTAAACCAATGACTTGTGGTAGGGACAGTTTCAGAAAGAAAAGGGACACAGGAAGTTATGGAAACAAAGGACAGACTATATTGGGGCTGCAGTATATAGACTGTATGTGTACTATGTGGGCCGCAGTGAAGCATCTGAGTCAGAGCGGAGAGCTATTCTCACCGAGCTAAGAATACGACTCGTCTGTAACAACAACACGCTGACACTGAGCTGCACGCTGAGGGCCCTCATGCTGCATTATAGCTGCACAGGCAGCTCCAAACATTTACAGATCAACTAATGCACACTCAGCTCCACGGCCGGCTGATGTAACGCAGCGACTAATAACGGGAAGGCTAGGAAGATCGCGTATACAGCCAGGGTGTCAAACTTGACTTTTAATCTGGGAAGACCTAATGAAATATGTAAAGGTGCGTTTGGTATATAAAGACACTCATGACTCATTCGAGTCACAAAAGGATCTTCAAGAGGAGACTGTGTTATTCCGATGCGGAAAAGTTCTTTTAGCCGGTCAGCATGGTCCATCAGAGGGTCAAGAGAGTGGAACTCAATCCCAAAACCACATCAGACAGTTAAACGCATATACGTCTTTTGCTGAGCAGCTAAAACACTGGATGGTCAATACATATCCAACAGCCATAAGTTCATTGAATAATGCTGTTAAAGTATAGTTCCTACCACTAATCTACCTCAATAGGGCTATGTGCAATTTTTAAATGTGGATGCCTGTATGAGTGTGTCTCCCATGTGTTTTTTAGCATTAATATAATATGTTTGCAGTAGTAGCTTTTTTTACTATGTATTTATTTTAGATACATATTACCTCATAGATGTTTGGCACTGACAAGTACTGCACTTAATTTCGTAGTATCTGTTACAATAACAATAAAGATATTTTTACATGTCAGCACTAACACTACTTTTCTATTCTATTAGTTTGAGTCAACATACATGAATTTTACTTATTGTTTTCCTCTTATTGTTCTTAATGGTTATGTCTATTCTAATTTATATATATATATCTATATATATATAGCCTTTTGGCTAATTCTGGCTTTTTTAACCCATGGGAAATCATGTGTTTTGTTAATTTGCACTGTCCCTTTTCATAAATAAACTAAACTCAAACAAAAAAAAAAAAAAATTACTGCATGTCTTATATAGCCTTCTCACTTAGGCCTCCTGCACACTGCCTGCGTGGCGTTTTCTATGTCTTTACACACCAGAAAGGTGTCTGACTGCTGCTGCTGCTGCTGCTGCTAGCCTTGTCTGGACACATGTGTTTCCCATAAACATAAATATATACTGATTTGATTACAAAGACAATGTCAGCAGTATTGACGGCAAAAAAAGGCTCCAGAATATTTCGTTCTGTATTGACAGGTGCAATATTAAAAAATCAATAATTATTTATTATTAGTTTTTAAAAAATTCATTCATATATCTGCATTTAAATCAAAACCTCGAGACTTTCAGACATCAACATGTAATTTATTAATATGTATTTGTGTCTAAATGACATATAAACATCTTTTCCTATTCTATTTAGTCTGAAAACGCTTCCAACACGCTGGCGTGTCGCGTGAAAAATAGGCGTCGGTCCTATTTCTAGCGTGCACGCTCTAACCGGTTAACATGGGAGCCGAAATAAAAACGGTCACGCCACGCAGCCAGTGTGTAGGAGGCCTTAGCTTTCACTGCGTCTCTTTTTCTTCTGATCAAACAACCCGGTCTCACTCAAAAGCGTTCAAATAACACGGGTTTACGAACGTGCAATGTGTACGCCAAAGTAAAATTGTGCGTACATTAGATACGTGGAGCTCCAATTACAGTAAGGGAGACCGGTGCGTTTTATATGCACGCGGCTCGCGTCGCCACGTTGTGTGTTATCGCGAGGACAGCGTCACACAAAAAAAAAAAAAAAAAAAAAAAAAATGGTTGGGTTTAGGAACTGAATGCAGGGAAAGGCTTTAGTAACACAAAAAAGTCACAAAAACACGCTAATAAACGGCTGGGTTTAGGGAAGAAACATTGGGGAAGGGTTAACAAAAAAAACATTAGAAAGTCACAAGAACACGACACATAACCGCTAAAACACGCTAATACACGGCACATAACCACGGCTTAACAGAAAGGCTGAAAATCACCACACACGGGACCCCGAACCCCGATCTCCCTACTCTACGCACAGTTTTACTTTGGCGTACACATTGCACGTATTTTCAAAGTGTAAACCTGTGTTATTTGGATGCTTTTGAGTGAGAGTGTGGTCTAGACCTACTCTATGGAGTTATATTCCTATCTTTATTCAAGAGCGCATTCTTTCAATTTGAGAGCATTTCTCACTGATATTACGTTCAGATTTTGTAATAATTTCCCTCAAAACCTTGCTCTCACACTCAAATGGTCATGCTCGCGCTTCGATTTGCTCTGCTTGTGCTCAAACTTTGTGCTCGGACTCAGATGTGTTGTTCTGTGGACAGATTTCCTGCTCTCAGCTTTGAACCTTCTCCTCGCGCTCAGCCTGATTCTGCGCGCTTGCAAATCTGCTACTCTCGGATCTCTCCTGTGCGCTTGGATTTTTCTGTGTTACAACACTATCAAAATTCCACAACCAATAGAATGCCAGGTGTAGCGTTGACCAATGAAATGATCCCTGCCCCGTTGAGGGTGCGTTCGTTTTATGTGAGAACATCCGTTGCGGCCGGCTCCTCTGTAACCATGGGTCTGTAACCCAAGTTTATTTAACCCCGCCGTCCATCGCTTTATTATTAGTATATGTCAATAATGTGCACAGAATGGTCGACGGTCTTTCACCTGCACCCATCAGGAAACGGGAGAAAGCTTTGAAGTGGGACATATCAAGTTACGTAGCTACACAACTATGAGGGTGAGTAACATAAATTAAGCACATAGCACATACTTTTTAAGTTTCTTGCTTTTTTTCTTCTTATGTCACTGTTTTTGATACTATTTTTGACCTATTCTTGCCTTCCTTCCTTCTTTCTACCATCTTTTTTTCAAAGTTTTTGTCTTTTTTTCCAGATTTTTCACTCTTTCTCATCAGCATTTTAATATTTTTCAGGTTCCAAGGCTGTTGTTTAGTAAATCTATCGCTGACAGCGCTGTACTGTTCCTCTTTATAGAAACATTTTTTTCTACCAAAACTGGTTAGTGCTGGTCAGGTTAGGGTACTTGGCCCAAAGAAACAATTCAAAAAGGGGTACATTATTGGAAAAAGTTTGCCAACCACTGCTTTAGAGGGAAGGAACAGACTATCTATATTGTCGTATGGTTTGGAGACAAATATTTCACGTAAATGTGGGACAGACTGAGGCACATTTCCTCTCTTCAGAGGGAGAACAGTTACTCATCCGCTGCACGTCTCCGCTGGATAGAAACCCTGCTGCTTTTTCCTGGCACTAATTCCTACACTGTTTTCATAAGATGTTTTTTTTTTTTGTTGTTGCATGAATCACACCGAGGCTAGAGACCACTGCGGCATACAGTAAACGGTTGTATGCTGAAAATGAGAAGAGCTGTTCATGTATATATATGGACAGAGAGAGAGAGGGAGCCTGGGGCAGAGTGCATGTGAGGTTAGTGTGGGTGGACGCAAAAGGAGATCCAGAGGAGCAAAGAAAACAGAAACAAAGAAGGAAACGGGAAAGGAGGAGGAGGAGGTAGGAGACCACATACTGAGAGGTTTGCTATTTGAGGAAAAAGAAAGAGATAGAGATGCTGGGACAGGAAAAAAGATGCAGGGTTTGTCAAGACACGATGTGAATCGCGCATGTGCAGAACGGCCGCCATCTATCTAAGCGTGTTCATTCTTCTGGAGTGTTTTAATCCAAACCACGGTCTTTTTCCTAAACTTAACTTATGTTTTAGGTGCCTAAACTTGGGTGGGTGGTTTGGTGGATGGATGACACTGACTTTTTCTGGGCTAAACTCGACTACCACGGTCTGGTGATGGTGCCTGTACCCGGCTCACAGTAACCTGTTGGTGGCTAAACATAAGTACCAACTGCCCATAAAAAAGACAAGGAAAACAATGTGTTTAGAGATATATATATATATATATATATATATATATATATATATATATGGACAACCAGTTCTCACTCCGATCTCGTAAAATATGGACGCTTGGGCTAGAAAGTATTGCTGGTTGGGGGGGGTGGGATAACATGCATAATGACTGTAGATTTTTATGACTTTATGTATCTGTATTATATGTTGTACTGTAAATACTGTGTATTTTAATGTGCCATCTATCTGCCCAGGGACTACGGGAGGAAATTAGCAATTTGCTACAACCTGGCACAAGACATGTATTAATGTTTTTTTGTGCACTGTCCCTTATCGAATAAATAAATTAAAATGAGTCAAACAACACAGGACTTTGACCCAGGATACCGGGGTTCATGTCCTGCGTGTCACATTTCTTAAACCCAACCGTCCCAATCTTCTTTACCTAAACCCAATTGTCCCGTTTTTGTCCTGCATGTCACTTAAACGTACCTTTTATAAGCCCACCCACCATCTTTACTTAAACCCAACTGTCCCGTTCTTCTTTACCTAAACCCAATTGTCCCGTTTTTGTCCTGCATGTCACTTAAACGTACCTTTTATAAGCCCACCCACCATCTTTACTTAAACCCAACTGTCCCGTTCTTCTTTTCCTAAACCCAACTGTCCCGTTCTTCTTTACCTAAACCCAACTGTCCCGTTCTTCTTTATCTAAACCCAACTGTCCCGTTCTTCTTTACCTAAACCCAACTGTCCCGTTCTTCTTTACCTAAACCCAACTGTCCCGTTCTTCTTTACCTAAACCCAACTGTCCCGTTCTTCTTTATCTAAACCCAACTGTCCCGTTCTTCTTTATCTAAACCCAACTGTCCCGTTCTTCTTTACCTAAACCCAACTGTCCCGTTCTTCTTTATCTAAACCCAACCGTCCCGTTCTTCTTTACCTAAACCCAACCGTCCCGTTCTTGTCCTGCATGTCACTTAAACGTAGCTTTTATAAGCCCACCCAACATCTTTTCCTAAACCTAACCGCGTCAAAAGTGACGCCAATAGTCCTGACCCATAGCGTTTAGATAAAGCGCCTCTAGATATGATGCTAAAGGAGACTTTAAGCGTCAATAACAACGCCACAGGCCCCTGACCAAGCGTCCGAATTTTACGCAATGGGAGTGAGAATGTGTTGACATGGACCTTTTCACATTTCGTATTCGTAATTTGTAGTTTAAATTGGACTTTGCCAAAATGACTGCACAAGATACTCTTCTTTTGGAAATGTATGAATCCTTCCTTCCCACACTTGACTGGACAAGCAAACATTTTTCCCTTAAGCTACCAGCTAACACTAGCACTAGCTAGCTAGCTTGGTTGGCAAGGTGCTACCGAATGCTAAACAAGACATTTTTAGATGACCGAAATGTTCCAGTTAACTTTGCTAAAGAGTAAACACCCAGTGAGAGGGTCAAATTTTAAGATGAAAAAACAGACAACACTAAAAAACAAGTTGAGGTCTATTTTAATGTCCACAGTGTTAGCATGGTTAGCATCGCTAAGCCTCTGTCCTGATTGACAGGTCCTAAAGCATCCCCTGCTTTATCATCTATTTTAAAATAAATGGGACCATCATTTACTAAATGAACATCATGCTGTGTTGAAGAAGACTTGAAACTAGAGATTGAGACCATAAACTCATTATGAAAATGTTTACTGAGGTCATAAATCAAGTGAGAAGTGGGCTCATTTTCTCATAGACTTCTTTAGAAACAGACTTTGTTTTGGAGCCATTGGAGTCGCCCCCTGCTGGAAGTTACAGAGAATGCAGCTTTAAGAAGATTTAGCATTGGCTTTATACTTTTCAGACCCAGAAAAGACCAGACGAGAAGATCCCGCTTGGGGCTGCTCAATCAATCTTGTTTTCCACTATTGACTGACACACTTCAGGATACTGTAGAGAAGTTCTCAGCCTTCGTACCGTTTTTCCCAAATATAGGCAGCATTGGAGGATCTCTGTACATTTATAGTGATTCAGGTTTCAGTGAGATGGCGTGTTGGCAGATTAACACTCCAACAAAAGAGAGAGAGAGACTGAGCCTCAATAATTAAGCAGAGCGCCAGTGGACGTCACACGAACCATGGAAGGACTGCAGAGGGAGAGGGGCTCTACATTCATCTGTAGATCCGTTCATCCATTCAGACATCCAGTGTTCAGATTACACTGCAGTAAATGGGGGAGCCCTATTTTTTGGGGGTGGGAGATACTGCACACATGCATACATGCATACATGAATGTGTGTGCATTTGTACGTGCAAACATACTATTTTAATTCCTACAGAGAATATTTTGCCTGGTACAACAAAGACACAGGAACAATATATTTGGGATAGGGAAGAACTTGCTCTGGTTTATTGGCATTTCTTCAAACCAATCACAATCATCGTGGGCAGTGCTAAGCACCGGGAGAAGCCGCGCTGCCTCTGCTAAATAGTCTCGGGAATAAACTTGTTTTGGTGGAACATGTGTACATTCAAAAGTAGTTTTAGTCGAGCAACAGAAAACTCAGATTGAACAGATATTCTAGCTAGCTGTCTGGATTTACCCTGCAGAGATTTGAGGAGCAGTTAACCATAGTCCTCACAAATCCACCGGAGGTTAGAACACCAACACAGAGACAGAGGAATGGGACGGACATCTGGCCGAAAAAGAGGGAGATCTGGCGAATATTGTGGATATAGACTATGTCGGGGCTAACCCATGGATGTATAACAAGACCTGGATATAGCGTTATAGGCGGCCCGTTCATTCCTGAGAGTTGCTCAGTGGCCTATGAAGCCAAAAAAGTTAAACTTCCACCCATAGAGCAGGCGCACTAAAGACCTCCGCCCACTTGAATGGGGAATAAATTATTTAATTGCGCTGCTTTTCTAGATTTTCCAAATGTTATCAGACCGAATGGATCAAATTCTGATAGTAAAACGAGTCATTACGATGGGGTAGAGGGATGGTGACACTTAAAAATATATCCACTGATTTACAGATGTCTCTTGGGGGAAATGTCTTTTTTGGCCATCTTTAATGGACACTGTGCTCAGCGTCCATTTCAACGTGATATCATGACTTTCTAAAGCAAAATAATAATAATAATTTATACTGTTTATTGATCCCCAGTGGGGAAATTACAATTTACACTCTGTTTTGTTAGAAATCACTACAGACAGGCCTGATATACACACACACATGTCCAGGACCTATTCATGCACAAATGGATTGTATGCCAATAATGGCATACAAATTGGCGTGACACCACTTAATGAGATCAGTCTGTCCATTTAAAGAAAAAAACATTTTGTATTGCCTATTTCCAATGTCAAAAATGAACTCATTCACTCAATTATTCACTTTTGGGTCCCAAAATCATATTAAAACTGTATTTAATGGGACATATACGACTGTTCAGTCTAGAATTTAATTTATTCACTTTATTAAAGCTTGTTTTAAATGTATTTAAGTTTAAAAGTATGTAAAGCAATTTCATGTTTGCATCACAAGTAAGTTTGTTGTGCCTATAAACTATATTTTTCACGAGAAAATTGATCAATTAGGCTTTTAATAATAAAATAAAATGACAATAATGTTGTCATTAAGGTTCAAACTGTCCAAAAACACAAACAATTAAGAGATCTAGTTCAGCAACCATTACATAAGTCTGTGGCAGTGTTGTATGTTAGCACTTCTCGATGTTGATGTTGTTTAACAGGTTGTTCTGACGCTCTGAGCTGCTTCACATGCCGGACTATTTTAGAGAGGTCACATATAAACGTGCTGCTGTGATCTCTAACGTGTGTTTGTTCCATGAGTTTGACTTTGCTTGTGCCGACCTTTAGCTGTGTTGGAAACCGTTCCCCCATTCCCTCACTCACTAGTCCCTTTATAGTGTTTATTAAAGAGTGAAATATATGGGGAACAACCAAATGAGATTTCGGACAACGGAAAACATCGTTGCTAGGGATGTCCCAATCCCGATCACAGTATCTGCATTTTCTAACTGATCGGGGATCGGCATTCACCCTGATTACCTGCGGTCAGCCCTATGTTCCCACATTTCTAAGATTTTTCTTAAAATTAGGCCCTATGTTCCCACATTTCTAAGATTTTTCTTAAAATTAGCCCCTATATGTTCCCACATTTCTAAGATTTTTCATAAAATTAGGCCCTATGTTCCATCAGCCCTATGTTCCCACAGCCCTATGTTCCCACATTTCTAAGATTTTCTTAAAATTAGCCCCTATGTTCCCGCATTTCTAAGATTTTTCTTAAAATTAGGCCCTATGTTCCCGCATTTCTAAGATTTTTCTTAAAATTAGGCCCTACGTTCCCGCATTTCTAAGATTTTTCTTAAAATTAGGCCCTACGTTCCCACATTTCTAAGATTTTTCTTAAAATTAGGCCCTATGTTCCACCAGCCCTATGTTCCCACAGCCCTATGTTCCCACATTTCTAAGACTTTCTTAAAATTAGCCCCTATGTTCCCACATTTCTAAGATTTTTCTTAAAATTAGGCCCTATGTTCCCGCATTTCTAAGATTTTTCTTAAAATTAGGCCCTATGTTCCCGCATTTCTAAGATTTTTCTTAAAACTAGGCCCTATGTTCCCGCATTTCTAAGATTTTTCTTAAAATTAGGCCCTATGTTCCCACATTTCTAAGATTTTTCTTAAAATTAGGCCCTATGTTCCCACATTTCTAAGATTTTTCTTAAAATTAGGCCCTATGTTCCCACATTTCTAAGATTTTTCTTAAAATTAGGCCCTATGTTCCCACAGCCCTATGTTCCCACATTTCTAGGACATTTTCAAATTCGGTATTGTGTTCTTATGCTTCCGTTCAATTTAAGCCCTATCCCTAGGGTCAGGGGTTGGGCTTAATTATGGAGAAGCCAGACCCACGTGACATGTTCGTCCAATGAGCTGCCGGTTGACGTCTCTGGTCCCTCCCCTTTCCACTTTGTAGTCAAGATGGCGCCCGTTTAGTGCGAGTAGGGTTCACACTGAACTTTTTGATTGTTTTTAGGGGGTCATCCTGGTACTTTCAGTGCACTGACTTTTTGCATTATCTACACTATATACTTAAAACTAAGTCTTTGAAGTGTGCAAGTAGGCGCTTTGAGACACAGCCATAGGCTACATCGTATGTACACTTAAATTAGCAGTGCATTGTGGGTATTTTATAGTGGACTATATGGTGAATGAAATGAACCGTGGAGAATTAGAACACCACTACAGAATGGCGAACACTCTATACAGGGAACTATTTCATGATAGGGAACAGTTTCAACTAGGGATGCACCGATCCGACTTTTTCAGTCCCGATACCGATACCGATGCCAGGGCTTTGTGTATCTGTCGATACCCAATACCGATCCGATACCGTCGCTGAATTAATAATAAACTGTATACCTTCCACCTTATACCTTCCTTCCACCATATGGAAGAGAGTAAAGGCACCAGACTTTCCTAACTAAACATTACTTTCCTAACTAAGACAAAATAACATAGATGTAATGTATTGAATTCTTATTTATTTGTTATTTAAAAAACAACTGTGCATTCAAATCGACAATATAATGTAATCAAACTTCTTAAAATAAATTTAAATAAATAATAATGGGCCATCAGTAATGGGCCACCTTTATATTGGTTTATATAATGTTATAATGGCTTATTCTACTGTCAGGAGTACATAGAATATCACAAAAACATGTTAATGTCATCATGTTTACTAAAAGCTTTAATTAATAAAGGGTTTGGCTCCACGACATTATACGATAACTTTATATGAAGGAGAATCCATAAAACTTACAGAAAAAGTTACAGAAGCTAAACTATTTGTATTGTACAAACTGCAAAGTAGTAAAATAAACTCAAATCGAATGAATACACATACAAACAACTTTAAAATTGTTTCCCTTTCAAAATCAAATAGTTGTAAGCTAGTTGTATAAACACTACCTTGGACACAGGTAAGTTAGGATGTAGTGTGGTTGTAGTGGGCGACTGAACGGAGCTCCGCTGTCAGTCTCCTTCGCTGTTTGAATAACGTTAGCAGGTTGGCGGACGTAGTTCAGCGAGGCGAGACCTCTTAAATCCAGAGTTTTAATCATTGCTCTGAACCCGTCTCTGTCAACGTTCTGTAGCGGGACCGGAGGTGGATTGTGTTAACGTTGCTCCGCTGCAAGCTTGAAGTTACAGGTCTTTAACGTTAGCACGGTAACTTTAGCACGGCCGAATAACGTTAGCGCGACGGGCAACAACAGTGGCTAAATTATGTCCGATTTGTTAGAACCAAAAAACTTGGGAACAACAGACGGCTCCTCTCTTGAGCACACGTTTTTCTGGTGTATCTCCGCTCTTTCTTCATCCTCTAGCTAACTCTCTTCATCCTCTAGCTAACTCTCTTCATCCTTTAGCTAACTTTCTTCATCCTCTAGCTAACTCTCTTCATCCTCTAGCTAACTCTCTTCATCCTCTAGCTAACTTTCTTCATCCTCTAGCTAACTTTCTTCATCCTCTAGCTAACTCTCTTCATCCTCTAGCTAACTCTCTTCATCCTCTAGCTAACTTTCTTCATCCTCTAGCTAACTTTCTTCATCCTCTAGCTAACTCTCTTCATCCTCTAGCTAACTCTCTTCATCCTCTAGCTGACTTTCTTCTCGGTTCTTGAATGTGCAGTAGCGACCGGAGCCTTTCTCAGCTTAACAGATTGTTATGCTACCTGGCTAGCTAGGTTAGCAGCTGTAATGTTACCCAGCATGCCATTCGGCGGTGTAGCTACATTTTGTAAATGTAAAACTATTAGTGTTAGAAACTGTTTAAGTCTCATTGTTATATGCTTTGGTGTTTTATCCTTTTAAAGAGAGTTAGTTGTGGGTTATTAATTGTTGTGTTTTGAAGTTACTACCATGAGTGAAAAGGGTACGCAGTTAACAGGGGTCCCACTGCTGCGACGGAGTAAAAAAAAAACTGGATCTGCCCGTGGATCTGTTTATTTTTCCCGATCCACCGATCCAGCTATTTTGTCAATATCGGGCCGATACCCGATCCAAATATCGGATCGGAGCACCCCTAGTTTCAACGCAGCTCTTTTGCAATCAATTAACCAGGAAATAGAAAAACATTGGTTGGCAAAATTCTGTCCATCCTCTAAAGCTGCACATACTTAAATATTAATACCAATGTTTTCTATTCACTCTATAATTTAAAACCCTCATATTGCACAATTGGTACACCTGTTCAACTGCAATGGAGGGTCCCATGCCTCTGTTTGCATGTTCCACAAGTTACTGTCAAAATGCTTTATCTTAACTTACAAAAAACAAAGTGAGCCTAAAGCTGACCTTTGGAAATTTGATTTGGTAACAAAATGCTGGCTGCATATGTAACGTTGGGCATTACATTAGCTTAGTGTCTTCCCATTCTTCCTGCTGACTTCTCACATCTGTATCCACTTCTGTCTTCAGCTAAAACTTAAAGCCCTAGGGCCCTATTTTACCGATCTAAGCGCACGGTGTGAAGCGCCTGGTGCAGGTGTGTTTTCGGCGTAACATGCAATCAACCAATCAGAGATCATCTACCATTCCCTTTAAAAGCCAGGCGCGTTTGGACCTTGGAGCATTGCTGTTATGATGGAGGATTGGCACCCTAATATTTTAATTTGTAATCTTCTGCATGTGTGTGCTGCTGCTGCTGTGTGTGTGTGTGTGTGTGTGTGTGTGTGTGTGTGTGTGTGTGTGTGCTGCTGTGTGTCCCTGTGTGTGTAACAAGCATAGTGTGTTTGCTGTGCACAAGTCTAAGAGCATTGTACTAATGCTCTGTTAAAATAACAATGAAATGCTGCGTTATTGACTTTAGACCAGGTTTTTGTTGGTCAATGGTGCGATCACTTCCCGCTGCCTCAAGATAGCAATACTCCCAGAATGCACCTGAACACACCTCCCTGTAAGACCAGCATGCCCAGAATGCACCTGAACACACCTCCCTGTAAGACCAACACACCCAGAATGCACCTGAACACACCTCCCTGTAAGACCAGCATGGCCATGGGCGCAAAGATGGGCGCAGGTGCATTTGCTATTGAAACCACGTGGGCGCTGGACGGGAATCTGACAACTGGGTCAGTCTTGAACTAGCAAAGACACTTGGGTCGGGCTTTGCGCTGCGTTGCGCTGGTGCAAGATTGGACCCGAAGAGGACTTCTGCAGCATGTGAAAGATAGGTGAACGTTAAATGGTAGTTACCCTTTAACGTTGGTATACACTGACTATGGATAAGTACCTCATACTGTACAGCAACATTACAAAACATCTAAACATTTCCTTTAAATCTTTAAAAGAAAATCACTTTTATTTGGAGATTTTAAAAAGAAGGTCATAGTACGTCAATAATGAGCACACACAGAACAGTCCTATCTTTCAAAATTTATTGAAACTGTTGTAATATGATGAGATCATGGACATGATTTGTCGGCTATAACCTGGCATAGGTTACGCACTATGCCTCACCAACGAATGACAAACATTTGCATACTGCAGCATGAACCCCATGTGAAAAACAACTGATGGTGCAATCTTACCGATTGCAGGGTTCAGGAAGGATCTCCTCAACGAGTACACATTTATTACTTCATCTTTTATTCTGAAAGGACATCTCCTGCACGGGGACGTTCAGTCGTCATGGAAGAGACTTTGGCTTATGATTGTAAGAAATAGAGAGGGAACACACGTATACTGTAGCGCTAAATCAATCTAATTAACCCCCAGACTGTTTTACAAATGATTATTTTTGTGTACAATGTCTGTATTTGAATGTTAAAGGTTCATTTCAGTATTTTTTCAACCTGTATTTCCCCATGCATTTGTGACTTAAAGTGATTGATGTGAACAAAAAGCTTTGAAATTTGTCCAGCACTGATGTTCAGCGTTACTTTTTGTCCACTAAAAGTTCTGTTGTTGCCGCTGACAGGCGCATATTATAACTCTAAGTGTCTGACAACATTATGGAAAGGATCCCTACAGAGATAGACCTTTTTGTTAAAGAGTAAGATCCTTTTAGTTTAACATGAAACAGCCCCAAAGTCAATATCGCCAAACTCCACTAGACTATGTAAATAATCAGGACTTTTAGCGTGTATAGAGCCAGCATATTTCCACCAGACTCCATGTAAATAATCAGGACTTTTAGCGTGTATAGAGCCAGCATATCTCCACCAGACTCCATGTAAATAATCAGGACTTTTAGCGTGTATAGAGCCAGCATATTTCCACCAGACTCCATGTAAATAATCAGGACTTTTAGCGTGTATAGAGCCAGCCTATCTCCACCAGACTCCATGTAAATAATCAGGACTTTTAGCGTGTATAGAGCCAGAATATCTCCACCAGACTCCATGTAAATAATCAGGACTTTTAGCGTGTATAGAGCCAGAATATCTCCACCAGACTCCATGTAAATAATCAGGACTTTTAGCGTGTATAGAGCCAGAATATCTCCACCAGACTCCCTGTAAATAATCAGGACTTTTAGCGTGTATAGAGCCAGCATATCTCCACATGTAAATGGGTGAATTAAGGGTTTATTTCAACCAAACCAGAGTGGTGATTGTTGGAACAGTGGAAAGATGAACCAAGACGGCTTTTGATAGTTTTATTTTGTCGACTTTGAATGAAGTGTGTTTTACGATGATAAAAGTCCTGATTATTTATATGGAGTCTGGTGGAGTTTGGTGATGGTGATTTTGGGGCTGTTTCATGTTAAACTAAAAGGATCCTATTCTTTAACTAAAAGGTCTACCTCTGTAGGGATCCATCCCATAATGTTGTCAGACACTTAGAATAATAATCTGAGTCTGTCAGTGGCAACAACAGAACTTTTAGTGGACGTAAATTAATGGTGCGCAGTTGCCCGTTAACATTACATTGCAGCTTGTTTCGCCACTTAGACACACAAACCATGGGAAAATAAGGTCCAGGTTGAAAGAAAAACTTAAGTTACCCTTTAAGATCGTGCACCTCAGTCTCTGTTACCTCCACATGATGACACCAGAAAGTCATCATCATCATCATCATCATCATCATCATTATTAAATCTCACACATTCCTTTGAACACTTGTGAAACTTGTGAAAAGATCTTACCCTTTAAGATCGTGCACCTCAGTCTCTGTTACCTCCACATGATGACACCAGAAAGTCATCATCATCATCATCATCATCATCATCATCATCATTATTAAATCTCACACATTCCTTTGAACACTTGTGAAACATTCACTAATGCAGAGTTCCTCAGCTCGTTTATTTTTAGCGTGACGCGTCTTTGTAATCTGACTTCCTCTGGGGTTTCTGAGCAGCAAAAAATAGCTTCCAGGCATCAAATTGGACTTTTTGGGAACTGATGATGTGCAACTGTCTTTATTTTCAATTGTCTAAACCGGCTTACTGATCTATTTTTGTAACAACAAAATTTACAGGCTGGTAATCTATGAAAGTTATTTTTAGTTCCAGTCCAATACTCAAATATGGGGAGTTAAAAATGCTTGAACATGTAAAGTTAAACAAATCTGGTGTGTGTGTGTGTGTCTCTGTGTGTGTGTGTGTGTGTGTGTGTGTGTGTGTGTGTGTGTGTGTGTGTGTGTGTGTGTCTCTTTGTTTGTGTCTCTGTGTGTGTCTGTGTGTGTGTGTGTGTGTGTGTGCATCTGTCTGCCTCTGCAGCTCTACAATCAAAGCTGCCTAAGTCAGACATATATCCATCAAAAATCTAATATTTAAGTCATAAAAATGTCCTTTTGAAGGTTGAGAAACTCTGCATTGATGGCTTATGTCAGTAGAAGATTATATAAGTTCTTAAGTAAGACAATTAAAACCGAAAGATTTAACAGAAATCGTTGATATGCAGCTCACTGACGACCGTGTGTTAACTCTTTCATAATTTTGGCAGTTTGAAGCTCAAAACTTCATATTTTTATATAAAAAAACAAAACAAAATAAAACAGGATTTTAATTTCATGTTGTCTCCGTTGCTGCATATCAAACAATCAAAAAAAGATTAAAAACAACAACAGTGTCACTTTTTTTCATATATATATTTTTTTTTAAAACACAAAATGACCCACAGTCTATAGAAAAGACTTTTATTTTGAAGGTATCATCTGTCTGTTCGGCTGCTCTGATGATATGAAAAACTAGAAAAAACGTCATTTTTTTGGTCCCTTTCGCGGTGCAGACGCGTCTCAAAGCTTCGGCCTGAAAAACTCGACAAGTATGAACAAAAACACAAGACAACCAGCGACCCTGATGTCGTTTTTCATTTCAAATGTTCTTCTTTAAAGTGATTTTATCCTTTTAAAAAAATAAAAATTGTGAAGTTTGTAATTTTGCTCCCTCTCGGACCCACTGCATGTCTCACAAGTAGCACCTTCGTTAAGTGTTTATTTATCATTTTATAAGTTAATTAAAGGGAACTTTTTCTTTTTTTTCGTCAACAGCAGTTTGTGAAACTAACGTGTTGATGGTTGTTGACACACGGCTGCAGCACACATTCACAAAATCAACCTCCTCGGGAATATTAACGCAAGTTCACACAACATTTTGTCATCTTGAAAGCAGATATAAGTATTCCTGTATGTGCACATACTTTAAAGTGCCCATATTATGAAAAAAAAATAACTTTTTCTGGGATTTGGGGTGTTATTTTGTGTCTCTGGTGCATCCACATGCATACAAGCTTTGAAAACAACCATCCATGGTGTTCTGAGTGAGATCTGGTTTGTGTCTTGCCTTCAGTCTCCTGGTAAGCCGGTAAAAATCTGCACAGCTTTCTACGTCACTAGCCGACACGAGGGGGCTAACAGCAACCGTTAGCATGCTAGCGCTAGCATGCTACCTCGTTCTCAATAGCAAAGCACTGCTACAACACACACTAGTTCACCATAATCTCCAAAAGAACTACTTCCATGTGCTCCCTGGTTTAGAAGAAGTCTCCCAGCTGATCCTGCCTTGGAACTGACTGAAGTTGGAGAAACAGCCTTTCTTTTACTGTCTATGGAGCTAGCTGACATCTGATCTACGATCTGAGCTACTGAGCATGTGCGAGTGCCATCAAAGATAGTACAGAAGAAAAGATGTCTTACTCTGTAGCTAAAACAGAGACCTGAACACAGGGTGAAAAGAGGAGCTGCAGCAATGTGCAGTACAACAAAAATATGGTGTTTTTTGAAAATTAAATCATGGAAACCTATTCTGGTGCAACTGTAAAATACAATTATGAACCTGAAAATGAGCATAATATGGGCGCTTTAACTTTGCACAACGGATATATACAAAAATGTACTTTTATGGACAAAATATATGTAACATCTTCATGACACACTTGCCTTCCTTGCTCGCATCTTAGGCCGTGTTCCAGGCAATAGTAACGCGTGTTTTCACGACCTTCTTCCCGTGAAAGCGTCCTGGAACGGCAGTTAAACCAGTAACTTACTCGCCGTGAACTGGTACCAGATGGTTGTACTCCCAGTTACAGTTTCTGACGTCACACACACATAAACAACGATGGCGCACCCTGTTGATGCTGTACAGACGCCAGTGATTAACGGTGAGAAATAGGAATAAATAGACATAAATAGGCAACGTAAAGTAATTCCGCACATTGTAATCAATAATACACATACGATTGTGTACTACTACAGGTTACGTTTATTAAATGAAGCCCAAAATATGTCGGCGACTAGAAATCACTAGTATCAGCTAGCGCTAGCCAACGTCAACACTAGGTAGCCGCTAGCTAACGTTAACATTAGGTAGCCTAACTTTAACCCTGCCAACGGCACAATGTTTAGCTAGCCAGCTCGTGACTTTTCATGGAATGCTACCATGTCGTGACTTGAATTTGTAACTTAGGGGCTAAAAATTGTGTCCGGATGTATGTGGAGGAGTCGAGAACTAAATTTAATAGCCTTGAAATACCAACCAGACGGCCGACCAGACGGCAGTAAAGCCAGTCGGACTGATCAGTCTCCCCGAGTTGGTCCAAAAAGTTCCTCAGAACTCACCGAAGAGACGAGACGTAATAGTCTCCATAACAGCAGGCGGCACTAATCTGGATTGTGGCCCAAAAAATGAAAACCGGCAGCTGATTGGACGAACGCGTCACATGGGGTCTGGTTTCTCCGGAAATTCAAAGCCAGACTGTCATGGCGGCTCGTTCAGAATCTGATCTCATATTGGACTAAAATAGTTCAACGAAACGTGTTTCTGAAAACATGTTAAGAGAGAAATAGGCTGTGCAGTTGCTGAATCTGTCTTCATTTCAGATCAACAAAGGTCAGTTTGAAAGATTTTCGTCAGATTTTGAGAGGCTGCGAGCCGAGCCGACCACTCGTCATTTCCGGTAAGTGTTTTAACATAAGTGTGTGTTGGGCACTACGGCAGTAAGTTGTCGGTAAACCATTAGCAGTGTACTGACGGAAGTGTGCAGAATGAGACATAGACGTAGTGTTGGAATGTTGTGATGTTTGTAACGTAAAGAACAAACTTCTTGACTAACCTCTTCAAAACGAACACCAGAGCACTTGTGAAATGAATGAAATTCCCGCGGTGCACAGGTGTGCAAGCGTGGAACAGATCGTGCAGTGATTATCATCTTGCGCATGCATGTACATCTTGCGCATGTCAGATTGTGCAGGCAGCACAGATCGCGTACCCACAGTCACCAAACTCAACGCACCAAACACGAATGGCGTCAATCAAGCAATCCAGGTGAAACAAGCTGTTAAAAAAAAAACAGCTGCGTTCAAATAAATTCAGCAAAACTACAAAGTTGCGAGAAAGTCTGCAGACTATTTTTTTCATCCAAACCAAAATCCTGCAGCAGCTGATTTCCTTTTAAATAAAGAAATAAAGAAATAGGTTGTCATAGTGTTT
Source organism: Perca flavescens (assembly GCF_004354835.1). Taxonomy (NCBI): domain Eukaryota; kingdom Metazoa; phylum Chordata; class Actinopteri; order Perciformes; family Percidae; genus Perca; species Perca flavescens. Next base: position 2,397,427 of record NC_041353.1, read on the forward strand.
GGATGGAATGAAAAACCTGCAGACTCTTATGTAACCAGATCTGACTCAGAGGAGGCGCTGCTGTTTATCTGCTCGACAAAAAGCTGTTGATTTCAAGCAAACAGAAATGTAACGCTGGCTATGCTTACAATGCAACTGACCTGCAAACAACTGCTCTTTAACCCGCTCCCCGAATGCCACGAACTGAAACATCACAGGCAGAATGTCTTTAAGGTGAGCGATTACAACACAAACCACAAAATAAGCTGCTGACAAACACAAATACAACCATTTTAGGGGACATTGTTGTATGAAATCACACGGGAATATTAACTTTCATTAGCCACGCAAACAGCTTCATTGGAATATTGTCTTTTTTTTTAGGAATACGGGCGAAAAACTGAATATTCTGTACATGTAAACATAGTCGGTGTGTGTGTGTAACAAAACCAGAATTTGGAGTGAGATTGAAGCCAATAAGTCAAAACAGAGTCAACACTAGGGCTGGGTATCGCATTTGTTTTTCCTAAATCGATTAGATTCACAAGGTCCCGAATCGATTACATCGACTGTAAATGGTACAAGCAAGAAGCAACCTTTAGATATATTATTTATTGCACCGAGTTAATGTCTACATTAAGAACTGAGCCCCCAAAACGTTTGTGCTGGGTTACAGAGATGGCAAAAGTACTCACTTCCCGTACTCAAGTAGAAGTACAGATACTTGTGTTAAAAATTACTCTGGTAAAAGTAGAAGTACTGATTTAACTTCTTTACTCAAGTAAAAGCAACAAAGTACAGGCTTGGAAATGTACTTAAATTATAAAAGTAAAAGTAGCCTTGCGAATGACAACCAGCAGTTTGTGGTGTTTTCGGTTGGCACAATTTGCAGCACATTCATTGCAGCCAGGATTCATTCTTGATGCCTACTATCTCACACATCTCTCTCAGATAAGGCCAAGAATGATTGGGAATGTCTTGCTGCTTGTCTGCTGAATGTCTGGGATCTCTGTTTTCTTCATGTCGCCGTCTAATACTATGTGCTAACGTTACCGCCATCAAGCCGCAATGATTTGCCGCGAACGAATGCCGCCAAATCTGTCGAGTCGTCTTGTAGTGGTGCATCAAGTGCAACGTATATTCCCATCCAATTAGAAAGTAATGAGCCAATTGTGTAAAATGTAGTAGAAAGTAACGGTATTCGTGTTCAAAATGTAAGGAGTAAAAATAAAAAGTCAGCACAAAAATAAATAGTAAAGTAAAAATCACTGAAAAATCTACTTGAGTACAGATACTTTGCTACTTCCCATCCGTGGTGAAAATGCATATATTAAAAGCTGGATATCAGACCACTCAATAAAGATTGATTTTACTTTCTATTCTTTGACCCAGCCCTCGGCAGCACTCTGCTTTTTTTCTTGCGGATGCTTTCAACGTCATCCATATTCATAGGTCAGCCCTAATGTTGCTGTTTTAACGCAGCGTCCTCCTAAAAAACACAGACAGCGTTCTCCCCACATAGCCATGTGCTCCCTCTTCAAAACACAACAGCGACTGCGCCATTTTGCTGGCATGCAGAGTGACTGAACGCCTGTGGTAATGTTCAGACAAACGCTGGCCCCTCTGCAGAGGAAACACTGAGTGCTTCCACTTTATCTCTCTACTAGCAACATCTACAACTGAGCTCTCCCCAGGCATAGGAAACACACATTTCTCCCTACTATCTTTAGCCTCAGCCAATTGTCCCAACGCTGAGGACATGTTGGACAGAATAAGCCTTAATCAGACATGGAAAACACTGCAATTCTGTTGCTAAGAAGCAGGCTGATGTAGATTTCTTTTGTTAGAAACAAGCACAGCGAGAGAGAGACCCACGTCAGTAGGAATCAGAAGCAGAACAGTAAAACTCGTCTGTTTTTAGATTAGTGTCAATGTTTCTTTTACAAAGGAGCAGACCTAGTTGTCAGCAGCATGTATGGTCCCAGGAATCAGAAAATGGCAGTTTGGTGCAGCCAGAGGACGCTGTTAACGCTTTCCTCCGACGATACAAAGTGAAAAGAGCTGCTGGTGATGCTGCAGATCTGCTCCAGTTCTTTAAAATGTTTCCATCAGGGCCGTAGCTGCCATTACAGATACTGACGGGGCGTTTTTTCGAAGGGAAGGATTGGCCCCCTGCTTCCCAGCATTGGATGCTTGAGTGGTTTTGCCGTTAGCAGTTATCAATTTCTCTTACAAGCAAAGAGATGTTCTCATATTATAAAACGCACCGACATGGCGGCTTGTTTGGAAACGTTCGCTTATAGTAAGAAAATAGTCCACCGAAAAGTGTCTCTGAAAACATTTTATGCGAGAAACAAGCTGCAGTGGCCGAGTCTGTCTTTGTTTTAGATCGACAACGGTCAGTTCAAAAGATTTTCGTGAGTTTTTGAGAGGCGGCGAGTCGAGCTGGACGCCCCTGATTTGCATCAAGTAACGTTGACTTTATATGCAAATAAGGAGTGGGCAACTAGGTAGTTTGCTAGTTAGCTAATCAAACAGCTTTCTTTCGTTAGCCAACACATTGAGCCTTCAGCCTACAATAGCTAATCCAAGAAGCTATGTTCTGGGTTTACTTTCATTTGGACTTGGATCAAAGTGTTTAAATAGGTTAGCCAACTGACAAACTACCTAACAGCTAGCTTTGTTAGCCAACAAACCAACCGATGAGTAGATCTATATTAGCTTTTATAGCTAACCAGCAGGCTAATTTGTGGGGTTTTTTGTGTGCTTTTGTTTAGACTCAGAGACGAGTGTTAGAATAGGCAGATTATGAAATTGGCTAACTAACAGCTAACGTTGTTTGCCATCTGGTTGCCCTGTAAGATCCCTGTACAGTTAGCGTTAATAGCTAAACCCAAGGCTAATTTCTCTGTTTACTTTCATTTGGACTCAGTGTTTGACTAAGTACTTTGCTAGTTAGCTAGCCAAACAGCTTGCTTCATTAACCAACAACATAACCCATCAGTAGATCCTTCTGTAGGTAGCTACAATAGCTAATCCGAGGGGCTAATTTATGTGATTACTTTCATTTGGATCAAGAGACAAGCATTTAAATAAGTAGTTTGCAGATTAGCTAACCAAACAACTTGTTTAGTCAGCAGACAAATTAAACCATCAGTAGATAGCTGCAAAGGCTAATTCAGGGGGCTAATTGTTTGTGTTTAGTTAGCTAACCAGACAGCTAGCTGAGTTAGTTGTACGGTTGCCCCATAAGTAGATCCTTGCGCATTTGGACACAGTCAGAATGGACACAAATTTGTGAAAATAATGTGTTAAAACACACTAGACTGTTCCTAAATGTCAAACTCGAGAGCCTGCAGACGTATGAAAGAAAATACCAAATAGTTTCTCTGCAAAATAATCCATATTTCCAACTTCTGTAACTTGCTCAGTGTGCACTGCAGCCATGTGTCATCAACCAGGACAAGTGTGAGTTTACGTAGGCCCAACACATCTGGCCCCTAGAATAACGAATATATTCATATCTTTATCGAAACATAGCAATCTATAACCGTCTCCTTTTTCCAGAAGTGCATCTTTATGGCAGGAGAAGATAAGAAGCACATAGTAAGCTCTTTGTTGTCTATTGTAACGGGAGGCACTTCAGTCAATTCTAAAATGAGACGGGGTTCAAGGCACTAGAAACTAATTTTAGATATATCTATGAAATGTGTTAGATATCACGGCTTTCCTTCTTCGAGCTGTTTTCAAAAGCCAAGTGCGAGAAAAGTAAAAATTCCGGTCACAAATCACATACAAATGATCCCATGCGATCCATCATCAAAGACCAAAAAGCTTGAAATAAATAAAAAAAAAAAAAAGGAGGATGTTATTTCTGAAGTGTCCTTTTTTTTTTTTTTTTTTTTTTTTAAAGAGCTCGTCAGAGATGTCTCTTGTGATTTTTTTGTTGTTTTTTGCTCTTTTAAGCAGATTTGTCCCATTTTTTTCGGCAGTTAGCTCCGTCATGCACCGTTATCCTGTCGTTACGCTTGACAATAACGAGGAGAATCATCATCATCATCATCATCATCATCATTATCATCATCATCCCCCAGCTCCCGAGGTCCCTCCACAACTGCAAGCAATTTAATACTGTAGTCATGCATTGAGTATACATAGCTATAACCATAGCTAATTAGGCCATAATGCTTTAGTATTGTTGACATGCCATGATCTTCGGAAAATAAAGAAGTGTTCCTGTTCCCTTAATGCGTTTAACATTCAACACGTAAATGCTTTAAATAATAATAATAATAATAATAATAATAATAATAAATAGCCAGTGCACTTTTGGTGAAAACAAATGAGAAAGAAAAAGTAGAAAAATTCCAGGGGTGGGTAGGGTGATAAGAAGATGAAAGTCAAAGAAAGAAACCCAAAATGTAAAAAAAATAAAAATGAGGTAACGTCTTGTCTTGTGCATGCCGATATACGAGAGAAGAGAGAGTCTCCACATGCTTTTATATAAAGGAGTGTTGCATGGCATCGTACAGGGAACCTCCAGCCGACCTGTAGCAGCAGCAGCAGCGGAGGCAGTGTGCACAATAATCCTCCACAAGGCCTCGGCACACTTCCTGTTTGTTTTTCTCATAAGGTGCCTGAAAAGCATCCGGTTTTAGTTTTCCCGAAAAAAGTCCCTGGATGTGCCACGGAAAAAACACAACTGTAATCCACTCGCAATGTGTCGTCGATGTCGGACGTGTTCTTCAAATCTCAGTTGTTGATTAGTTGGTGGGTTTTTTTGAGTCTTTTTGTACAAAGCCTGGGAGGTGTCGGGGAGATTTTCTTTGTATAAATTTCTTAAGTGCTTTTTTAAATCTTATCAACTTTGTTTTCTCAATGTAAGTCATTTGATCTTTTGAATTTCTATATTCAACTCTCAAACTTTCGTGTTTGCAACTAGAGCTGCAACGATAAGTCGACTGTAAGCGTAAAAAACGAGAAAGAAAAGAATCGTAGCCAACTAGTTTGATAATCTATTTATCGTTTAACTCATTTTTCACAAAGTAAAGAAAATGACATTTCAAAGCCTCTCAAATGTGCAGATTTCCTGCTATTTTTCGGTTTTTATATCATATTAAACTGAACATCTATCAGGGTTTCCCCCAGGAAAGTTTTTTAGCTCCAGGGCCCAGCTGGGGGCCAGTTACAGACTGATGGCATCGTTAATGTACACCCCGATAGTTTCATGGGAAGAATTGCAATATTGAGAATTTAAAAAAAGCTATGAGACAGATTCTTTTTTTAATGAAAGAAAAGTCAAACTTGAGTGATGTCAGCTTGTTGAATGTGAATTTTTTTTTTAGTTTCTTCTCCTTATCCTTAGTTGCAGCTCTACTCGCAAACAGTTTGGGACTATTTATTCATATCTTGCACTGCACTCTGTTTTTATTCTCTTGTTCAAATGTTATAATCCATTTGAACTTATCTTCTGTTTTATTTGAATCCTTATATATTAAATCTTGCTCTAAAATGACTTAATTTGCTTCCTTTTGTATACATGAAAATAAAAGCTCCAGAAGAAGATTTTAAGAAGTGCTTTCTTCAAAAACCTGCTGCAGTTATATAAAATAAATTTGCGAGAAGTCAAAGAGAACTTTAAGTTGTACCTAAATGTAAAGTTTTTTATTTGTATTTGCGACAGAAAAAGAACGGTACAAATTGGTGCAACAGAGACTAAAATATCCAGACTTCTGTCTCTAAATTTGGGGAAAAACTCCAATAACACTTGCTGGCTCCTACATTTCCCATAGTGCAACTCGCTAATAACTAACATAACGTCTTTCGTTGGACCTTTCTTCGCCTGGTAAAAGTTTGGAATGATTAAAAATCAAAGCAGCAGAGATGGTGGCATTTATCCGTCTCTCCCTGCCTGGCAAACACCCACATCTGTCAAACTGGAACAACTTATAAATTAATTTATCAAAAATATCCCCCAGACACCTGCTGATCTTTGTGCTATTGCCAAAACAAGTCCGTCATTACGTGAACCACTACCCCTTTTTTATGAATTGATCACGTGTGCCTGGAACTTTTGAATTCTTCACACACGTTTGTTTGTTCGTTTCTTTGAATGAGTCAATGCAAAAAAAAAAAAAAAGGAAGAATAAAATGCACCAATGGAAATAAAGCATCGAGATTATTTCTACAATATTTACACCGGTGCGCCGGACGGCCGCCTCACACGTCGGTGAGCAGCTTCCCCTTGTTCACGCAATTCTGGGTGGGCGCCGTGCAGTTGGCAGTCCTGAGGTTGGCTTCCCTAAAGTTATCGATGCTGTTGTTCATGTCCTCGTCTATCTCCATGTACTCCGACTTGCTCACGCCAGACGAGCTGCGGCGACTCGAGTTGGTGTCCGACGCCAAGTTCTGGTTGCTGACGTTGAGCAGCTGCGCCTGCTCCTCTCCCTCGGTCTCCCGGTGGTAGAAGTAGTTGAAGTTGGACACGATGACCGGCACGGGCAGCGCGATGGTCAGCACGCCGGCGATGGCGCACAGCGAGCCCACAATCTTCCCCCCGATGGTCACGGGGTACATGTCCCCGTAGCCCACGGTCGTCATCGACACCACGGCCCACCAGAATGCGTCCGGTATGCTGGTGAAGAACGACTCCTTCTCCTCGGCTTCGGCGAAGTAGACGGCGCTGGAGAACAAAATCACGCCGATGAAGAGGAAGAAAATGAGCAAGCCCAGCTCGCGCATGCTCGCCTTGAGAGTTTGCCCCAAAATCTGGAGCCCCTTCGAGTGCCGGGACAGTTTAAAGATCCTGAACACCCTCACCAGGCGGATTACCCTGAGAATAGCCAGAGACGTGGCCTGTTCGCCTCCTCCTTTCGCCTCCTTGCCGTCCTGATCGTCGGCCAGCTCCGTTCCAAGCGTGATGAAATACGGGATTATGGCCACGATGTCTATGGAGTTCATCATGTTTTTAAAGAAGGCCGCCTTGCTGGGACAGGCGAAAAAGCGCACTATCAACTCAAAGGAGAACCAGATGATGCAGAGCGTCTCCACGACGAAGAAGGGGTCCGTGAGGAAGTTGGCTTTGTAGTACACGGTAACGTTCCCGACCATGCGCATCCGCTGGCTGGGATCCTCCTTCAGCTCGGGTAACGTCTCCAAACAAAATATGACGATGGAAATAAGAATAACCATCACCGAGACGATGGCGATCCCCCGCGCGGGCCCCGAGCTCTCGGGGTGCTCGAAGAGGAGCCAGATCTGCCGCTGGAACTCCTTCTCCGGCAGCGGCCGCTCCTCTTCGCGAATAAATCCTTCGTCCTCTCGAAACTTCTCCATGGCCTCGGCGCCCAGTTCGTAAAACTTAATCTCCTCCGAGAACATATCCAGCGGCACGTTGACGGGCCTCCTCAGCCGCCCGCCTGACTGGTAGTAGTACAGTATGGCGTCGAAGCTCGGCCGGTTCCGGTCGAAGAAGTACTCGTTTCGTAAAGGGTCAAAGTAGCGCATTCGCTTCTTGGGGTTCCCGAGCAGGGTCTCGGGGAACTGCGCGAGCGTCTTGAGCTGCGTCTCGAAGCGCAGCCCGGAGATGTTGATGACCACGCGCTCGCAGCAGTCGTGGTCGTCGTGGTCATCGTCCGGCGGGTACAGGTCCTGCGGGTGTCCCGGCAGGGTGGAGGTCTCGTCCATGTTCTCCGTGGACACCACGGTCATCCTGGCGCACGGCACGGGGGGAAAAGGGGGGTCCAGAAGAGGAAGTGGGCGCCAAAGGGGCGAAAGGTGGGGGGGGGCAGCACAGGACTGAAAGGAGGGGAAGGCGAAGGAGCCTCTACTGAGGCCGCGAGGCGAGCAGAGCCTCCCTCTCCGTCACCATCACCATCTTCTTCTCCTCCTTCTTCTCCTCCGACGGGCTGAACATCTTTCTTTCTCTCTGCAAATGCTTCGTCACCTGCAAAGAGCGTGAAACGAGAAGATGAATTCTCGCCCAGCACATCTCAGACCTGCATTCACAAGCCCCGGTTTCTATATCTCCGAGAGGAAAAACATCATGCAGTGATAGTACAGCCTGTGCTGCAGTTTCTGCTTCTTCTGCTTCTCTTTTTTTTTTTTTTTTTTTTTTTACCGCATACATCAGTATTCAAGTTTGCTGCGCTTCCTTTCTGCGCACATCATGCAGGACCCCCGCTCTCTATTCAGTCCCATACCATACATCAACTAGTCAGTCACATTAAGCATTCTACACATTGAAATGAACAAATAAATGACATTTTAAAATGGAAAATGTGCTTTTTAAGAGATGGAAATGATGCATAGGACATTTGTAGCCTACCTGTGCTGAGTTGGAGAGCAGCAGATGCACAGCGCACACCTTTTCCCCCACCTTGGCTTTTTAATACTGATCTCCTTTTACAGCTTTCTCTGAAAGATTAATAGACTGTTGTCTTGGCCAACATCCGTATCCTCTTGGTGTAGGTTTTCAGCGTCGATCGGAGCAGCCCGCAGCAGAGAGGGGAGGCTTCAGACGGCGTTGAACCGCGGCTCGGCTGCAACAATCCCGACCCACAGTTTACGAAAATCATGCTGGAAATAAAAAGCCGGACGCACACGGAGACTTTAAGACAGAAAAACACCGATATAAAACGCTGGATCGCAGCGCCCGATCTGATGGGGAGAAATGGACACTGCAGCATCAGCAAAAAAAACAAAAAAAAAATCTTCTTGTTGTTATAGGCTACTACGGTAAATATAAAAAATAAAAACACGGAGGCTTTTGAAAGGAAAATCCGGTTTAGGGTGCCGCTCTATAGGCGCATGAATAAAGCATGTGTGTCCGGTAATTTGGAAGCATATTGCAGGATTTCACGTAGAGGGAAAAAGAAGTGAGTGAAGGAGAAGAGGGTGGGAGGGGTTAGGGAGAGAGAGAGAGAGAGAGAGAGAGAGAGAGAGAGAGAGAGAGAGAGAGAGTGAGGGGAAAGAAGAAGGGGAGGGGGGGCTGGGGGTTTCGACGCAATGCAGACAGACTGTAAAACACAGTTGGCTCTACAGTATCTGCAAAAACCTGCTCCACACCTGTAAACACAACAGCAACAGAACAGAATGATCTCAGCATACTGGCATTTTGATCTTTTGTTATCGTCATTTTTTTAATTATTATTTTTGGTATATATCTTGAGTGTGTGTGTGTGTGTGTGTGTGTGTGTGTGTGTGTGTGTGTGTGTGTGTGTGTGTGTGTGTGTGTGTGAGTGAGTGTGTATGCCCCTGTAACTTGCTGTTGTAACCCAGTTTACGATTAAGAAGTCTATCTTATATATTAATATAAACTGTCTATCAGTCTGTCTGTCTGTCTGTCTGTCTGTCTGTGTACTACTATTTACCATATCATTAACACCCAATTAACAGAGTTACATTCATGTCTTATATATTAATATAAAATGTCTATCTATCTATCTATCTATCTATCTATCTATCTATCTATCTATCTATCTATCTATCTATCTGTGTGTCTGTCTGTCTGTGTACAACTATTTACCATATCATTAACACCCAATTAACAGAAAAAAAACAAAAAAGGGGCTAAAATATGATTTGACAATTTTATTACTGATCTCTTCTGGACATTTAGATGAAAAACAAACTATTCTTTTTAAGAAAAAAAAAATGAATTGGGAACCTTAAATAAAGAGGCATACGTATCGATAGTTTCACTTTGCATCGATAAAATTGGACCTTGGATCATC
>NC_041353.1:2414639-2587139 GCF_004354835.1 Perca flavescens
CAAATGAAGGATTTTGTTATCCTGGCATAAAACCTGGAAACTGGAATTGCTTTGAGGCTTAGTTTGACTTCTGACTATCTGTGAGTTCTCTGGAGCCTGGACGCTATCTCACCTCTACCGTTAGGAAGATCAGAAGAGTGGGTTAGAGTATAAGTCGGCTGATATGACTTCACACGTGGAGTCTGAAAAAGATCTTTGCTTCTATATGTGGTTGGATTCATCAGTTATCTTAATAACTCAGTCAAACCTGAAATAAGTAAACACCAGTGTGCTTTAAATGGAAAAGGATATTCCATGGAAAATGTGGAAGAAATCTGCTGTAGTTGGAATTTATTGTAAAAAAAAACCAAATTATTATTGTGCGTCAGTACAACCCGTTCTCACTCCGAACTCGTAAAATACCAATATCGAGTGTCATACAGTGTCATCAAAAAGAAAGGTCTTTAACTTTGATTTAAAAGAACAGAGTTGCTGCGGACCTGCAGTTTTCTGGGAGTTTGTACCAGATATGTGGAGCATAAAAACTGAACACTGAACACTGGACTTCCCCTGTCCCAGACCACCTGGAGAGGTCTGGGGACAACAAGTAGACCTGTCCCAGACCACCTGAGAGGTCTGGGTGGGTCATAGTGTAGCAGACCTGTCCCAGACCACCTGAGAGGTCTGGGTGGGTCATAGTGTAGCAGACCTGTCCCAGACCACCTGAGAGGTCTGGGTGGGTCATAGTGTAGCAGACCTGTCCCAGACCACCTGAGAGGTCTGGGTGGGTCATAGTGTAGCAGCAGATCAGAAATGTATTTTGGCTATAAACCGTTTAGTGATTTATAAACCAGCAAAAGTATTTTGAAATCAATTCTTTGAGGCACAGGAAGCCAGTGTAGAGACTACAGTACTGGCCAGTGTAGAGACTTCAGTGTAGAGACTTCATTACTGGCCAGTGTAGAGACTTCATTACTGGCCAGTGTAGATACTTCATTACTGGCCAGTGTAGAGATTTCAGTACTGGCCAGTGTAGAGACTCCAGTGTAGAGACTACAGTACTGGCCAGTGTAGAGACTTCAGTACTGGCCAGTGTAGAGACTTCAGTGTAGAGACTTCAGTACTGGCCAGTGTAGAGACTTCAGTGTAGAGACTTCAGTACTGGCCAGTGTAGAGACTCCAGTGTAGAGACTTCAGTACTGGCCAGTGTAGAGACTTCAGTGTAGAGACTTCAGTACTGGCCAGTGTAGAGACTTCAGCACTGGCCAGTGTAGAGACTTCAGTACTGGCCAGTGTAGAGACTTCAGTGTAGAGACTTCAGTACTGGCCAGTGTAGAGACTTCAGTACTGGCCAGTGTAGAGACTCCAGTGTAGAGACTTCAGTACTGGCCAGTGTAGAGACTTCAGTGTAGAGACTTCAGTACTGGCCAGTGTAGAGACTTCAGTACTGGCCAGTGTAGAGACTCCAGTGTAGAGACTTCAGTACTGGCCAGTGTAGAGACTTCAGTGTAGAGACTTCAGTACTGGCCAGTGTAGAGACTTCAGCACTGGCCAGTGTAGAGACTTCAGTACTGGCCAGTGTAGAGACTTCAGTACTGGCCAGTATAGAGACTTCAGTGTAGAGACTTCAGTGTAGAGACTCCAGTACTGGAGTGATTTAGCGAGTAGTATGTAAGGAGGAAATACCACGTAGGGAGGTTGGTCAGGGGGTCAACCACAGGACTTTCACCCATGAGACCGGAACCGTAAGCCCACCCACGACCTTTACCGTAACATAATTGCGTCAAAAGGGCCACCAATAGTCCCGACCAAGCGCGTTTAGATAAAGCGCGTTATATGAGCTTATATAAGGAGGTTTTTAGCATCAATAAGGACAAAGGCACCTGACCAAGCGTCCGTATTTTACGAGATGGGAGAAGGCTGGTGTTTATCTATATCGCCGCTGTAAGATGCATTCTGGGTTAGGGGGAAAAAATAACGCTCTTGGGTTAATTGTATTTCTTTAAACCAATCACAACGTTCTTGGGTGGCTCTGCTAAATAGGGTATGTAAATTAACAGGACAATTGACCGTTCGCAAAACGAATGGTCCTCGTCCAATCCTAGCTCAGCAACTGTAACTAAGGAGAATGACCTCCGTCAAACATTGCGATTTCAGCAAGATGGTGAAACGATGCGCCTATGGCACTTGCAAGTCTGACACCAGGTACCCCAAAAGTTTAGAGGGAGGGGTCGTTTTTTTCGCCTTTCCAAAGCCCAAGACCCAAGCGGAAAGATACCGACAATGGATTAAGCGGTGTGGGAGACCTCACTCACAGGTAAATGCCTCGAAGATTAATAAGCATAGCTACATCTGTCTGCTCCAAGGTAGGTAAAGCTAGCGAGCTAACTTATATCAATTATCAATAAGTAGTTTAAGTAGCTAAGTACATATAACAGTTACAATCTGTAAAACTGGACTTAAGTTAACAGTTGTGGTTCTATATAGCATTATTATCGAAAGTAGTAAAGTTAGAACATTAGATACTTTATTATTCCGTAGGAAATTCAGGCAGCCTGATAGCTGTTAGCCTGTCAAGCACACGTTGCTATCGACACAGATAATTCAGCAAGAGGTTGAGGTCATTGAACACATCCCTCCGCTGCATATTGCAGTCCTTTCTGTCGTGCCCTGGAGGATATGTCTGCTGCATTACTCCAAAACCAATCACTTATACCAATAGATATGGAGCTCAACCCAGCCATGGCTATGTGTCTGGTTCTCAATTGTTTGACGGGCGTAGTAACAATAACTAGGGGGCGTGGCTTTTGCGAACAATCAATTGTGCAGCTTGTATTTACCCTCACAAAAGTGCTGTTTTTGCCGCTGACATTCTCATATTATTATTCTAATTGTCTGACAACATTATGGAAAGGATCCCTACAGAGATAGACCTTTTTAAAACCTCTTTGAGACCTTTCTGTTTAACCAGAAACAACTCTGAGATCATTAGCGCTAAACCCACCAGACTCCATGTAAAAAAAACAATAATTTTAGCGTGTATAAAGCCAACATATTTTCACATGTAAATCTGTGAACTGTGTGTTTATTTCAACCAAAACTAGAGTTGTGATGGTTGGAAAAGTGGAAAGACGATCCAAAATGTCTTTTTTTACAGTTTTATTTTGTTTCTGTCGACTTTGAATGAAGTGTGTTTAACAATGCTAAAATTGCTGATTATTTACATGGAGTCTGGTGGCTTTAGCGAACACAATTTTGCGGCTGTTTTTATCTTTAAAAAAAGGATTTTACGCTTTAACAGAAAGGTCGACCTCCTTAGAAATCCTGTCCATAATGTTGTCAGACACTTAGAATAATAATCTGAGTCTGTCAGCGGCAAAACTAGCACTTTTGTGAAGGTAAATACAAGCTGGACAAGGACAATTGTCCTGTTAACTTACATTGTAGCTTGTTCCGCCACTGCTGACTGCAGCAATCTCGCTTAATACTGGACCAATGTAAAAGATTGTTGTTCCCATCAGTCACTTAGACATAAACACATGGGAACATAAGGTCCAGGTTGAAAAAAAGAAATGGTAGTTACCCTTTAAGTAAGTCAAACTTTTGAACGCCACGGACAGCTCTAACATCCCTTAACTTTTCTTACTGTCGTTTTTTTTAGGCTTAATTTGTCATTACAGGGATTCGTCATGAAGTCTGCATACATGGCAGTGCTGTGTACAGTTTCTCCAGCAGATTGGAGTCCGTTGGAGGCAGCGGGAGTGAAAGCCCAGCAGATGGACCCAGCAGCAGGCAGGATCAACTGGAACCAGTCCCAGTTCCTCTGAATGGAAGAAACATCCAGAACAGACACACAGTCCAATAAAAGACAATGGAGACGAGAAAGATGAAGACAATATTTATGAAAAGTAGGTAGTTTCCCACTGATGTCATTAAATAAAATTCGCTCGAATTACAAAAAACTACACGTAGAATATATTTCATATGGTTACAATCAAAGAGAATGTCCTTCACAGAAATAAAACCCAATCCAGACCATTTCCATTCAAATCAACGTTTTGAATGGTGAGAGTAGCAGCCATTTTTATGTGTACCATTACCGTGGTAACGTATAAACTTCCGATAATAACCTGACTTCTTGGCGAGTCGCAGCGACCAATCAGCGTTGGTTTTGAGGCGGGTTTAGGTGGTGATAGACAGATGGTTTATCCAATCAGCTAACCAGTATTTTCAGACAGCGGTAGCCCTAATTCTGTTAGCCGCTCGCTAATGCTTTTTGCTCTTGGATCCTACTTTTGGAATATGCAGCAGGAGCCTGAAATGGGGCCTTTTATTCCTAAATTCTCGTCACACAAACGGCAAATCTCATTTACCGTTTCTTGCTTGCTGAGCTAACGAGCTATGCTTTGCCTGCAGCAGCAGGGGTAGCCTGGCTTGTGGTTGTATTTTCATACGCTTCGATGATCTGATTGGTTGATTTGGCCCGTCTATCACCAACTATAGGTGGTGATAGACAGATGGTTTATCCAATCAGCTAACCAGGATTTTTCCCCCTTCCCAAAAGTTCTCAAACGGAAAGTTCCCAGATGGATATGCCGAGCAAATGGGAAGCAATCCATCTGGTGGAGTCAGGTTAATTTCAGTGAGTCAGCATGCACAATACCAGGGCCTCTCCTAAGTGGAATGCAGCCATCAGTAATGGGTTAATACCAGGACCTCTCCTAAGTGGAATGCAGCCATCAGTAATGGTTTAATACCAGGACCTCTCCTAAGTGGAATGCAGCCATCAGTAATGGTTTAATACCAGGACCTCTCCTAAGTGGAATGGAGCCATCATTAATGGTTTAATACCAGGACCTCTCCTAAGTTTAATGCAGCCATCAGTAATGGGTTAATACCAGGACCTCTCCTAAGTGGAATGCAGCCATCAGTAATGGTTTAATACCAGGACCTCTCCTAAGTGGAATGCAGCCATCAGTAATGGTTTAATACCAGGACCTCTCCTAAGTGGAATACTGCCATCAGTAATGGTTTAATACCAGGGTCTCTCCTAAGTGGAATGCAGCCATCAGTAATGGTTTAATACCAGGGTCTCTCCTAAGTGGAATGCAGCCATCAGTAATGGTTTAATACCAGGACCTCTCCTAAGTGGAATGGAGCATCATTAATGGTTTAATACCAGGACCTCTCCTAAGTTTAATGCAGCCATCAGTAATGGGTTAATACCAGGGCCTCTCCTAAGTGGAATGCAGCCATCAGTAATGGTTTAATACCAGGACCTCTCCTAAGTGGAATGCAGCCATCAGTAATGGTTTAATACCAGGACCTCTCCTAAGTGGAATGCAGCCATCATTAATGGTTTAATACCAGGGTCTCTCCTAAGTGGAATGCAGCCATCATTAATGGTTTAATACCAGGGTCTCTCCTAAGTGGAATGCAGCCATCAGTAATGGTTTAATACCAGGACCTCTCCTAAGTGGAATGCAGCCATCAGTAATGGTTTAATACCAGTACCTCTCCTAAGTGGAATGCAGCAATGGTTTTGAATACACCTGTGCTTTTCCTACTTGGACATGTTAACATGTCTGCTGTGAAAAAGGTCTATTCGACCAGAGGCAAATCGGTTTTGCCGCCTATCATATGTAGGCGACTCCAAGCATCGGAAAAAAGAAAAAAAGAATGGCTTTGTGTTTACTCATGGATGTAGAGCCAATCTGCACGAGCGGTAAAGACTTACGATTGTTTTCGATCCATATGTTATTGTGACCTTTGACCTTTGGAGATTTAATGGGCAGGATTATAATCCAGTTAGATGTCAGCTGCAGAGCAAATGTCTTTGTGAGAAAACACACAGAAACAAGGGGAAGTTCAGATCATGGTTGCTTAAAATTAGGGATGCACCGAATCCAGATGTTTGGTGGTTCGGCCAAATACCAAATCCACTTGTTAAGATTCTGCCTAAGACTTCATCCTAGTAACACACATTCCATAGTTAACACAAGTTTTTAGCTGTGACTTGCTGCATTCAGGCTGCTGTCTGGAGATTCCTTCGTGCACAACTCGTATTCTTTCAGATGTTTCAGACCAGATGTTGTAACAGTGGCCATGTTGTGTTTAGTTTAGGGTCATCGCCACCACCAGACCAATCAGCATTGAACAGATTGTACATGTAGCTAGACTTGAATGGCCTTCTTTTGACTGAAAGTTCTGCCAAACAACAACTTTTTCTGCTCACCAGATCCATGTCCACTTCCTCACAGCCTACTGCTCACCAGATCCATGTCCACTTCCTCACAGCCTACTGCTCACCAGATCCATGTCCACTTCCTCACAGCCTACTGCTCACCAGATCCATGTCCACTTCCTCACAGCCTACTGCTCACCAGATCCATGTCCACTTCCTCACAGCCTACTGCTCACCAGATCCATGTCCACTTCCTCACAGCCTGCTGCATTGAACGCTCCACCTACGTAAACACCTTCCCGTAATCAACAGCGGCGTTGTTACGGTGACCAGCGTAGCGCGCCGAGTGCAAGCGTAGGGTTCGGTTCACTGGGAAAAAGTTCTAAGGTTCGGCAGAAACCGAAGCCGAATCCTGGATTTGGTGCATCCCTGTATAAAATATAATTTTCATACAAATCGTCAGAAGCTCTGCATCGGGCAGGGAGGTTCTAATGCGGAGGAGTCAAACTCATTTTCCCAGAGGGCCACACTGGAAAAAGAGAATCCCACCAAGGGCCAGACATGGAGAGTTTATTGATGTGTTTTTGTTACTGCATGTCACTTTTCTTTTCTTTTTTTTTACATTTTGGTAGCTTTTTTTCTCTCATTTTTGTTGATTTTTTTTTGCGACTTTTTTTGTGGCTTTCTCAGACATTTGTCACCTTTTTGTAAATCTGTTGCTTTGCCGACATTTTTGTTGACATGAAGCCCTACAAAAGTCACCAAAAGAGTTCCTTAGCCATTGTAGAATTTAGCAAATCAAGGAAAACAATTATACTTTTTTTTCTCAGCCTGAATATCAAAACTCTCTCTCTGCTTTTGGGGGAATTTCTGATTCTCAGAGTCGGCAAATCTGCCCAAATTCTGCTTTGAATGTCACGTAATCGCAGTTTAAAAAACACTTTCGTGTGTTTTTGGTTTGGCGCACAACTAGGCGGGCCAAAATGTTATTGTGGACCCAAATTGATATAAGGGCTGGATCTAAATCTGCAACGGGCCGGATTTTGCCCGCGGGCCTTGAGTTTGACACGTGTTCTAAAATTATTATTTTTTTTAACCTTTATTTATTCAGGTTCCTTGAGAGGCAGCCTCTCTTTAGCATGAACACCCTGATCACATTCACACAGTTACACATTCATACCTGGAAGCTACCCAGTACAACCCCAGTCTGATCTGCTGGCCACTGAGCAGCTCCACTGGAGCAGTTGGGTTGAGAGCCTTGCTCAAGGGCACCTCAGTGGTGATAATGAGGGAGGCACAAGCGCTTGCTCTTTCACTTTCCCCACCCAGGTTTTATCCTAAAAACACCACCAACACCAACTTATTACCAGTTTTACACTTTGTTTTGGGAATTCATGCTCAATAAACCTCATTTATAGGAATGTATATCTAATCCTTGAGTTAGAAAAGCAAACAACGGAAACCAATACTTCACACTGACTTTTAAAAACTTCTTGTAGGGTGGAAACCAAAAAAGGTCAAAGGTCAAACTTCCAGACTTCAGACCGTCAACATACCGGTCGCATACTTTCTGCGTGTCCATGGAAGCATGAAAACATTTGAAAACTTGGTGGGGGGAAATGCATGCCATTGACAAATCTGCAACATGCAAATAGCTGAACACACATATTCACACATTTACGCGTGGTGCACAGATGCACTTTGAGATTATTTCATCCCTCTGGCGTTCTGTGAAACGAGGCGTTGGCCCGGACTCTGTTTTATCTTGTGTTAGATGATATGTGCAGTGCCACTGCGGCACAAAGGAGAGGCTGCTGCAGCTATAACGGGCCGAGTGTC
Organism: Perca flavescens; assembly: GCF_004354835.1. NCBI lineage: Eukaryota > Metazoa > Chordata > Actinopteri > Perciformes > Percidae > Perca > Perca flavescens. The sequence continues at coordinate 2,422,642 of NC_041353.1, forward strand.
GTGTTACAGCTGCTTCCCCGGCGCTGAAACTGAAGATGGAAGAATGGGCAGCACCTAAAATCCCCTACTCAGAGCAAGTGGAAAGTTTAACGCCCACTTCAACTTTTGAGAGCCTTCGTCCAACCTGCTGCTCGGGATATCAGCAGCTGAGCTCCGGTTTTGTTTTTACCGGGAAGCACTGATTGGTTTCGGATAGGCCCGGATTAGTTTCTTAATTCGCTCGCCGAACGTCAGAGTGTTATTTTAGAAAAGCAACCTTGTTAGTCAGCCACTGACACGCTGGAAGTGTGGAACATTCCCACAGATCTGCTTTCCATCACAACCATAGAAATAAAATGGATAGAAAGGCCCCGTGGTCTTCTGATTGGTGCACAAAAAAATGGCGATTTTTTATGAGGTCATAAGGAGCAAGTTGGTGGGAGGTACCCATTTCTCTGCTTTGCAGATACAGTATTAGGGGACCACTAAGGTCTATATAAAAGAGACTTCAGATACAGTATTAGGGGACCACTAAGGTCTATATAAAAGAGACTTCAGATACAGTATTAGGGGACCACTAAGGTCTATATAAAAGAGACTTCAGATACAGTATTAGGGGACCACTAAGGCCTATATAAAAGAGACTTCAGATACAGTATTAGGGGACCACTAAGGCCTATATAAAAGAGACTTCAGATACAGTATTAGGGGACCACTAAGGTCTATATAAAAGAGACTTCAGATACAGTATTAGGGGACCACTAAGGACTATATAAAAGAGACTTCGGATACAGTATTAGGGGACCACTAAGGTCTATATAAAAGAGACTTCAGATACAGTATTAGGGGACCACTAAGGCCTATATAAAAGAGACTTCAGATACAGTATTAGGGGACCACTGTCTATATAAAAGAGACTTCAGATACAGTATTAGGGGACCACTAAGGTCTATATAAAAGAGACTTCAGATACAGTATTAGGGGACCACTAAGGACTATATAAAAGAGACTTCAGATACAGTATTAGGGGACCACTGTCTATATAAAAGAGACTTCAGATACAGTATTAGGGGACCACTAAGGTCTATATAAAAGAGACTTCAGATACAGTATTAGGGGACCACTAAGGCCTAAAAGCATCCAAAGAGCACCATGTCATGGGACCTTTGGTGCCTTGTGTTTGAGATTGTTTTGGAGCAAGCTACAGTAGAAGTCATTCAACTGTTTCAACCCTCTTATTCATGTAAATTTCAATATGTTCACACATGGATGAGTGAGCGGTGGCAGGAGGGTGTTTACAGCAGCAGCTGCAGCGGCCAATGCCCCCCCCACCTCCTCTCCTCATTCATAAACACACAGCATGCTTATATAATACCATCGCAGATCCCCCCCTCTTTCTGCACAGCTATTTATAAACCCAATAGCACGCAGGGAAATGAGCGCAGCCAATTCATGCCATGCCCTTCAAGACCAACACATGGGCCCTGGGGGGCTGCCGGGCCCCGACTTTAGGGAGCTATTATTAGAGTCACGTCATGGGAGCGCCGGCGAGGACAGATGGAGGCGAAGTGACAGATAAGGGGGGGAGGGAGCGTAACGGTGCCGCTGACGAGGATGGAGGGAACCTAAAGGAAAGGCTGGGAAAAAACACTGATGTCATGAGGCTCATGTTCAAGTACACGAAAGCGGGAAAACACAGAGAGATGAAAGATTTTAGTCCGAAAATGTAAGAAATAAACTCAACCAATCAACATGTATTTATAAAGCCCTTTACAGCAGCAACCTGGCTGCAGGTATCCAAAGTGCTTTACCTCAAGAAGGAATAAAACAATAACAAAATAATAATAATAATAATATATATATATATATATATATATATATATATATATATATATATATATATATATATATATATATATAAAATAATATATACAGTAAAATCAGATACACAAAAGCAGGAAGAAAGGAAAATGCCACAGCGCTACTAATATGTATAATATGGAATAAATTGACAAAAATATGGAATAAATTGACCAAGTCTATAGTTGGTGATAGACGAGCCAAATCAACGAATCGTATGAAAATACAACCACAAGCCCACCCCTGCTGCTGCTGAAGGCAAAGCATAGCTCGTTAGCTCAGCAAGTTAGCAACATGTCGGTAAAGGATATTTGCCGTTTGTGTAACGAGAATTTAGGAATAAAAGGCTCCATTTCAGGTTCCTGGTCCATATTTCAAAAGAAGGATCCAAGAGAAAAAAAGCATTAGCAAGCGGCTAACAGAATTAGGGCTACCGCTGTCTGAAAATCCTGGTTAGCTGATTGGATAAACCATCAGTCTATCACCACCTAAACCCGCCTAAAAACCAACGCTGATTGGTTGGTCGTTTGGCGAATGGCTCCAAATTTTCTGATCTGCGAGTGGAAAACTGGAGCTCGCCAGATCAGGACAGTCTCACGAGGCTAAGGAGGTTCTGTGGAGTCTGGTGGGTTTGGTGATGGAGATTTCTAGGGGTGCACGATTCAGTAAATGTCCCGATTCGATATCGATTTTTAGGCTCAAGAATCGATTTTTGATTCAAAAACGATTCTTCATTAAAAGAACAAAATGTAGTTACTTTTCCCCATGTGATTGCAGTAGACATACAAATAATTTTTATTTATTTTTTAAATATGAATTGATTTTGAATTGGTCGAGCTTGAATCGCGATACCAATGTGAATCGATTTTTTTTTTTTTTGCACACCCTTTAACTAAAAGGTCTATCTCTGTAGGGATTCTTTCCATAATGTTGTCAGACACTTAGAATAATAATCTGAATCTGTCATCGGCAACAACAGAACTTTTAGTGGATGCAAACTGACGCTGAACATTTGTCTTGTAGAGTTCACAGCTGCCGTTTACAGCGTTTTCCCTCAATAATGTCGTTCAGTAAATCAACGTAGAGGAGTGAACAGAAGCCACGTGATTTGTGTGCAGACCCGAGGGAGCGGTGTGATGTTTGGCTGTCTGGATGAGGTCATTTATGATCGGTGTCAAGCTTCAGTGTAAATAAAGCACCCACGTGAATGTCCAAATGGCAGTTTCATTATCACAACATTGGCCTGAATGGGACGCGCCGTCAATAAGCCGATCAATACGAGCACTTGAGAGTCAGAGAGCAGAGTGACACGTAGATGCCAGAAGAGATGGAGACACAAGGACAAATGGGAAAAATGCACATTAGTTTTAAAAAATATGTATTTTTACGAAATTATAACTATAGCAGTGGGTATAACAGAATGACATGATGAACAGTGGCAATTCTAGTAACAGTAAAGATAACAGCTAAGACAAATAATAATTATAGTAGCAGCAGGTGCAGCCACAATCCCAGGGAATCGGCATGGCAAGAAAGAACAAGGGCTGAATCTCAAGTCTCTTATTTGCTATTCTCGCATTTTGAGACCTTCCTCCACAGCGCTGTAAAAGAAGGTCTATTGTAGTCCAGCCTTTACTTCCGTGACAAACGTGCGTCACTTTGTAACACACGTTATAATGCTAGCATGGTACACCCTCATACTCTGCTTCTGACTGGCTAGTAGTCCTTACCTAGGTACTGTCAGGACACGCCCTCATACTCTGCTTCTGACTGGCTAGTAGTCCATACCTAGGTACTGTCAGGGCCCTCATACTCTGCTTCTGACTGGCTAGTAGTCCATACCTAGGTACTGTCAGGGCACGCCCTCATACTCTGCTTCTGACTGGCTAGTAGTCCATACCTAGCTACTGTCAGGGCACGCCCTCATACTCTGCTTCTGACTGGCTAGTAGTCCTTACATAGCTACTGTCAGGGCACACCCTCATGTTCTGCTTCTGACTGGCTAGTAGTCCTTACATAGCTACTGTCAAGGCACACCCTCATACTCTGCTTCTGACTGGTTAGTAGTCCTTACCTAGCTACGGTCAGGGCATACCTTCATACTCTGCTTCTGACTGGCTAGTATACCTTACCTTGGTACAAAGATGTAACAGAAGTGAGAGGTCTCCCTTTGTAGGTAAAACAGAGAGCTCAACACACAGGGTGAAAAGAGGAGCTGCAGCAATGTGCAATAAAACAAAAATACGGTGCTTTTTTGAAAATCAAACCATGTAAACGTATTCTGATAAAACCTCTAAATACAATTATGAACCTGAAAATGAGCATTTCATTGGTGAAAGTCTTGTGTTTTCATCTGAACTTCTTATACAACACGTAGCCCAAAGAGAGAAACACTTTACTTGATTGTGACAAAAATACTTTCACTGAAGCAACATTTTCAATGTAGGACTTTTCACTGTAGACTTTTACTTCAGGCTTCAACGCCAAAGCTTTGAACACTTGGACCATCGGCCATGTTCCTGAAGGAAGATCTATCCCAGCCGCTAGAGAAACTGCAGGGAGTGGACAGTGTTCGGTCTCTGAGCAGATTCTGTGCTCTGCTGCGAGTAAAGAGCTCTGCTGCATGAATTAATGATGGCCTGTGGTACATGAAGCAGCATGAAGAGTGCTGCAGCGGGAGGACGGACAGTTTCCACTGTGCACAGGATGGCTAACGCTGCAGAGAAGAAGAGCAACTCAATTTCAGAGGTTTATTGTGAAATAATAATAATAATAATAATAATGTATACTTTATTAATCCCGCAAGGGGAAATTCCAGTGCTTTCACTCTGTTGTTATTGCACACAGGTCTGAATTACACACACATGCTCAGTACCTCTACGTGCACTGATGGAGAGATGTCAGAGTCAGGGAGCTGCCCATGGAAAGGCGTCCCGAGCAGTTTGGGGTTCGGTCGAAATGTCTCTTTACTTTGTATATATATATATGAGAGAATAAAGGAAAAGAAATATATATTAAACATGAGAAATCCATAAAAGAAAACAACCTCCATAGGTTTCATAAAGGCACTCACCGTGATGCATTATGCATCGAAACATTTGATTTCATATATGTTGAATACATGATGCTAACGTGCTCAAAGGGTTTCACGTTTGACCTCGAAACACTTTTTTTTTATTTAGAGTCTTTAAGACTCAACTGACTACATCAGTGATTTTCAACCACTGTGCCGCGGCACACTAGTGTGCCGTGAGAGATCGTCTTGTGTGCCGTGGGAAATTATCAGATTTTACTTAATTGGTCCAACAAAATGTTTTTATTGAGTTACTGCAAATAATTTGCCATTGTTGCGCATCTGTGCTTGCAATGTGATGACTGGCAGAGAAATTAAATACTATTCTGTGTCAGTAGGTGGCAGTATAGCGTAATAATGACCTTGTTGATTTAAGACAATAGAATTACCGTGGGATGCGTGCAAAAGGTGGCAGTGACAGGATGTAAGCAGTAGGGCCGAGATGTTACAAAACGACACATTGTAGCCTAATAAGATCAGAATTTTAATTTTTTCTTTTTAAAAATGTATCCATCGCTGTTGAAGGCTTACGTCGATGGATACATTTTTAAAAAAGGAAAAATGAAAATTCTGATCTTATTAGGCTACAATGTGTCATTTTGTAACATTTTTGATTGGTGGTGTGCTGCAGTATTTTTTTTTTATGTAAAAAATGTGCCGTGGCTCAAAAAAGGTTGAAAAACACTGGACTACATGATGCGTTCACTTACAGTAACATACTGAAAAACAAAGACAGATGGACTGTTTTTATATAGCCTAGCGCTTTTCTAGTCTTAACGACTACTCAAAGCGCTTTTACATAGCACAGGAACCATTCACCATTCACACACATTCATACGCTGGTGCCGAGGCTGCCGTACAAGGTGCCACCTGCTCATCAGATAAACATTCACACACATTCACACTCTGATGGAGCAGCATCGGGAGGGCAACTCTGGGTTCAGCGTCTTGCCCAAGGACACTTTGACATGGGACTGCAGGGCCAGAGATCAAACCACCAACCTCCCGAAAAGACAGAAACAAAGAGAACGAAAGAAAGACAGACAGAAACAAAGACATAAAGGGCGAAAGGAAGAGAGTGAAACAGCTAAAAGAAACAAAGTATCGGCCGTTGGACAGTCTGGCGAGGTTGGTGACTCGAGTCTGTTCGGTGTGTCCCGTGCCGTCGTCCAGAAATGGCGAGCAGGATGAGGTGACTAGAGTCTCTCAAAATCTGAGGAAAATCTTGTAAACTGACCTTTGTTGATCTGAAATGAAGAAACATTCAGCAACTGCACGGCCTATTTCTCTCTTAACATGTTTTCAGAAACACGTTTCGGTGAACTATTTTAGTCCAATATGAGATCGGATTCTGAACGAGCCGCCATGATGGCCAATTGGCGACAATACAGATTAGCGCCGCCTGCTGCTATGGAGACCTATTAGGTCTCGTCTCTTCTGTGAGTTCTGTGGCACTTTTTGGACCAACTCGGGGAGACTGACCAGTACGACTGGCTTAACTGCTGACGGTTGGCCGTCTGGTTGGTGCATCAGAGCCTTAAGAAAGACGGACAAACACTGACATGGTTTATATAGCGTACAAAGGTTATCTTCTTGTTCATAATTATTGTCTTTAAGTCATTTTTTCAATTAACGTTTGTTTGATTTAGTCTCTGCCATGTAAGTTTGGATTGCAGTGTTTTCATTGGGTTTCACCCCTGAAAGAAAGGGACTGCAAGGAATGCAAATTAGCTACCACTAAAGGTCATGTATACACTGCATCTGTTGAATTTTATTTATAATGAAACAATGCCTGTCAATAAATTAATACAAATTTACAAAAAAAATTAATTTAAATTAATGCATTTAAGCATGCTTTTTGGAGCCCAAGTCAGTCTGTGCTCCTTTAATCCTGCATGTGTACGTTTCAACCTTCAGGGAATCCCTGCACACATGTCTCTGTGTGTGTGTGTGTGTGTGTGTGTGTGTGTGTGTGTGTGTGTGTGTGTGTGTGTGTGTGTGTGTGTCTGTGTGTGTGTGTGTGTGTCTGTGAGCTATTTTTAGAAAGCTCCTCTTTCTTTGAGGGGGATTCTGGAGTCTATTTCTGCTCAGGGTCCTGCTCGTCGGCACCATTTCGGAGGAGGGGTGATGGGAAGAAGAAGCAGCAGTTCACCCATCAGAATCGTGACAGTTTTATGCAAATTAGCACCAGTATTTTAGCTCATGTTGCTGTCTGTGTACGTGTGCACAGATGCTCTTCAGGCTGACGTGCTCTGCTGTATTTTCTTGCATCCCTTCTCCCCCCCGTGGCTCTTCTCACTGATGGTACAACCCGAAAAAAATCACTTTCTGTTAAGAGAGCAAGCCTGCAGAAATCAAACACACAGATCTGTTTTACTGCAGATAGTCTCGCATTGCCTGCTCTATCTCCACAGCGCTGTGGAGTGAGGTCTGGCTCTACACCACAGATGCATTCTGGGACAATAAAAAAAAAATTCCCTGGGTTGTTTGCATTTCTTTAAACGTATGTGTGTCTATGCACTTTCACCTGTGTCTACTGTGTATGATACTTGTGTTATGTCTTTCTCATGCCATCAACCTGCCAGTTGTCATGATTTGGGACCACACGGTCTCACAGCAGTTTGTGTAATGGTCACGTTATTTTTAATCTATTAATACGTGTTCACGGGGACGTTTTTATAGTTTTTTTTCGTGGTGGCCAGCACGAAATGGTCTATAGGGAGATTAACGGGGGAAACAAACGCCACACCTCGGGGGAGGACGCCTCAGGTTAGCCTGGTGAGAGCGTCCTGATCTGGCGAGCTCCAGTTTTCTCCTCCCAGATCAGTCTGGCATCTTGAGGCAGAGAAAATTTGGAGCCGTTCACCAAAACGACCGACCAATCAGCGTTGGTTTTGAGGTGGGTTTAGGTGGTGATAGACTGATGGTTTATCGAATCAGCTAACCAGTATTTTCAGACAGCGGTAGCCCTAATTCTCTTAGCTGCTCGCTAATGCTTTTTTTCTCTTGGATCCTTCTTTTGGAATATGGACCGGGAACCTGAAATGGGGTCTTTTATTCCTAAATTCTTGTTACACAAACGGCAAATCTCCTTTACCAACATGTTGCTAGCTTGCTGAGCTAACGAGCTATGCTTTGCCTGCAGCAGCAGCAGGGGTAGCCTGGTTTGTGAAACATAGATTTGTGCCGTAATGTGTAATGTTGTAATTTCTTCTTTTCTTTCTTCTTAGTCACGGTATTGGTATCGGTACCGGTACCGAAATGTTTTGAACAATACCCAGCCCTAGTTTCGAGAAGGAACTGGTTTCGGTGGAACATTTGCACCCCGCAAAAGAAAACGCCACATACAATATTAAATGAAGTTAACTGTATACACAATACCGTAACGTTAGCTATTTAAATTAGCCGATACATGGTGAAACCTCATTGGCTCTTACCAGTGTTGGACTTAAAGCCATTAAAACTACAATCTTTATTGAAGTATTATTTTCAGTATTTTCCAACCTGGACCCTTGCCATGCATTGGTGTCTAAGTAACTTATATGAACAAAAATCTTTGAATTTTGAGCATGGAGTCTGGTGGAGATATGCTGGCTCTATACACGCTAAAAGTCCTGATTATTTACATGGAGTCTGGTGGAGATATGCTGGCTCTATACACGCTAAAAGTCCTGATTATTTACATGGAGTCTGGTGGAGTTTGGTGATGGTGATTTCGGGGCTGTTTCATGTTAAACTAAAAGGATCTTACTCTTTAACTAAAAGGTCTATCTCTGTAGGGATCCATCCCATAATGTTGTCAGACACTTAATTATTATTATTATTAATTAATAATAATCTGAGTCTGTCAGCGGCAAAAACTGAACTTTTAGTGGACTCTAACTGAAGGTGCACAATTGTCCCTTAACGTTACATCGCAGCTTGTTTCTCGCCTAATACCGGACCAATTTCAAAGATTGCTGTTCCCATCAGTCACTTAGAGACAACAAAACGTACCCTTTAATTCACTGCACATACATGAGACCTTTAACAACCTGAATGATGTATTAAAAAGGCGACATGTTGTACATTTGAGCACAGTTCTTTTATTTATTAAACATAGGTGGTAGAAACATAAAGCCTTGTTAACTTTAATATACATATGTCATATTATACAAATCATTTACAACATTGCAGTACATTAAAGAGAAAGAAAAGGCCACATTAAACTTAGTCACAACTATTCAGATTGACTATGTTGTGCATATGCAGTTACGATCCCAAGCCAAACATCCATTACATTATGAAAGACTTGTTCTCTTTTTTTTTCTCTGTTAGTTAACTTTATACCTGCCAGACAGTGAAATACACAGATACTCAAGTTAACAAAAATGAATAGTATTCCAGATTTTAAACACTGACACAAGTCAAGGTTTTGCAGACAGAGACAGAGTTGTTTTGTATCAGCTGTTAGCAGGAAACACCATGACACAAACACAGTTCAGTGAATGAATACAGGACTGACCTCAAATACACAGAGACAAATTGCATTTTATTACACTCATGCCGGTAAAGGTCTGTGATTATTATTTTGTACTTCTTTTTATGCAATCGTTCTCTCAGTCTCATTTTATTTTAAAGGGGTGCTATGCAGTTTTGGCCATTTCTTCGCTGTTTTCTCGCTTTTAGCTCGCAGGTTTCTCTATAGAGCCCCCCCTACAGGTTTCTCTATAGAGCTCCCCTACAGGTTTCTCTATAGACCTCCCTACAGGTTTCTCTATAGAGCTCCCTACAGGTTTCTCTATAGAGCTCCCCTACAGGTTTCTCTATAGAGCTCCCCTACAGGTTTCTCTATAGAGCCCCCCTACAGGTTTCTCTATAGAGCCCCCCAGAGGTTTCTCCCCCCACAGGTTTCTCTATAGAGCCCCCCACAGGTTTCTCTATAGAGCTCCCCCACAGGTTTCTCTATAGAGCTCCCCTACAGGTTTCTCTATAGAGCCCCCCTACAGGTTTCTCTATGGAGCTCCACCTACAAGTTTCTCTATAGAGCTCCCCTACAGGTTTCTCTATAGAGCCCCCCTACAGGTTTCTCTATAGAGCCCCCGTACAGGTTTCTCTATAGAGCCCCCGTACAGGTTTCTCTATAGAGCCCCCCTACAGGTTTCTCTATAGAGCTCCCCCTACAGGTTTCTCTATAGAGCCCCCCTACAGGTTTCTCTATAGAGCCCACCTACAGGTTTCTCTATAGAGCCCCCCCTACAGGTTTCTCTATATAATGCTTTCCTAGCTTTCTGCTTCTTTTTTGCCGGCTCAGCCATGACGATTGTGTGAAAAACTCCATCGCTGCCTTGTTAGCCGGTTCTTGAATGGGCGTATGTGTGCAGTGCCGTTACATGGCGAGACCTGATATCACGCGTTACTTCCTGACGCTGAGGCCCACAGTTGCTAGGGTGGTTTTTCATCTCACAGGCGCTAAGGGGAGATCGAGACAACCACCATTCAACCCTAAAAAAGTCATAAACTGCATAGTTCGCCTTTAAACTCAGAAGTTCGCTTACTTTTTTTCTGGAGCTTCATTACGAAGAAATTCTGTTGAAAGTCCTAAAGAAAGCTAGTAAGCGGACCTTGAGTTGATTTTTTTTTTTACTTTCAAGTCAGCTTAGTTTTATGTTGTAAAACACAAAATGCCAATATTCAATGCTGTGTGCGTTCTCTTCAAAGGCTTGAAACAGAACATTAATCCTTATTCATTTTAAATCTGGTGTCAGTGTAGTTGCAGGTTACTTTCATCTTAATTAACTTTCATTTTGTTTTGGTTTTCGGTAACAATATTAAGATTGGTCATTACTTATCACCCGGACTAAAATAAAGAAATAAGAAAACTAAATGGTATGAAAACGCCCAAAGTGAGGGCATTATAAAGATCACAGTCGACAGTTTTACTCTCATGAGCTGCTGAATTAAAACGGCAGTGAGACCGGTGAGGAATGCCAGTTTGTTTTACAAAGGGGATTGAATCTACGTAAGCTCAAAGTGGACATGATTGCAAATATTCTTAAGGCCAAAACAAATCCCAATATCCAACGTGATTCAATGGGAAGGTGCATAAATGAAACAGCACTTTTATTAAGGACATTTCTTGTGTCATGTCTACGCATTTTAAACTTTTCTTTGCATGTCATTTAAAGCCACGTTCTCATTCCCAACTCTTCAGTTGTTAATTCAAACCAAACTACTTGGTAAGGTTTAGAAAAAGATCCTGCTTTGGGTTAAAATATGTCGGTCTGTTATGTAAATTAAGTAACGTACAGTACAGGCCAAAAGTTTGGACACACCTTCTCATTCAATGTGTTTCTTTATTTTCATGACTTACATTGTAGATTCTCACTGAAGGCATCAAAACTATGAATGAACACATATGGAATTATGTACTTAACAAAAAAGTGTGAAATAACTGAAAACATGTCTTATATTTTAGATTATTCAAAGTAGCCACCCTTTGCTTTTTTTGATAACTATGCAAACCCTTGGTGTTCTCTCAATGAGCTTCATGAGGTAGTCACCTGAAATGGTTTTACCTTCACAGGTGTGCTTTGTCAGGGTTAATTGGTGGAATTATTTCCCTTATTAATAAAAAAAGCGTGGCTACTTTGAATAATCTAAAATATAAGACATGTTTTCAGTTATTTCACACTTTTTTGTTAAGTACATAATTCCATATGTGTTCATTCATAGTTTTGATGCCTTCAGTGAGAATCTACAATGTAAATAGTCATGAAAATAAAGGAAATGCATTTGAATGAGAAGGTGTGTCCAAACTTTTGGCCTGTACTGTATGTAAGTCTTTGATGCATCCTTCCCTATGCAGACTTTAGCCCTATTCGCACGGGCACGAGATAAGCAAAGTCCGCTTTTACTCGAATTTACTGACATATCTGTACCCCGAGAGTCGGATACCCGAAGGCACGCGGAGGATGGTCAATTTACAGACATGTTGAGTTGCACGGGACTAATATTATTACAAGAACTCGATGTTCAGTGAAATACCGTAGGTCATTGCAGGGGGGGGATTTTTACTTGACAAATTACATACATGGCCGATTCACACATGATTAAGATCACAGACAACATCCGTCATTATTACAAAAGACCGGAGCTCACCAGGTAGTACTAATCTGGCAAGCTCCAGTTTTCCACTTGCAGATCAGTCTGGCATCTTGAGATAGAGAAAATTTGGAGCCGTTCGCCAAACGACGCAACGAAACAACTGTTCTGTCTAAACAACGTGGCGGCTTCCACAGATGAGATGAGCGTAGCTATCGCAGCAAATTTTATCCAAATTAGAAAGTATTCCTTCATTGAAAGAAGAGCAGAAAACGGCACTGGAGGCTTTTCTCTGAGGAAAAGATGTTTTTTGCTCTTCTCCCGACTGGTTTCGGCAAGAGTTTGATCTGATTGGTTGATTTGGCCCGTCTATCACCATAGGTCACTATAGGTGGTGATAGACAGATGGTTTATCCAATCAGCTAACCAGGATTTTCGCCCCCCTTCCCAAAAGTTCTCCAACAGAAAGTTCCCAGATGGATATGCTGAGCAAATGCGACAAGGATCTTGTATTCACAGGATAATAACGTGGGGTTATAATTAAAAAGTACATTTTTAAAAGTAAATTCACAACAAGAAAACTAAATAATTATTTTACAGACATATCAGCAGTCTTGTCCACTGTGAGCTTTCATTTAAAAGAGAGATTTCTTCATACTTCTCATATTTGTTTCCTCTCAAAAACACCAACCAGGAAGACTTCTTACTGTACATTCAATACATTAATTTACAATACAATATTTCTATGTGCAACCAGTTGATTGCATCCCTACAGTTCTAAATACTACCTTACTTTTATATGGTACAGATGCATTTGATAGGGTTATTAACTGAATCACGTTATGATTAAGGCACTATTATCCTTTTATGCAAATATATGAACAACCAGACGTATCACCGTTTGCTGATGATGTTGTACTATTCATGCATTATTGTTTAATGAATAAATTCAAGGCTGTAGGTTTTGGTTTTAAAAATGGGAGACACAACAACGACCTAACTATCAATCCTTACCCTTTATTAACTTATTCTTTATTGCTGTTTAATTTGAATTAACTTTTAATGCAGCTTTTTCATGTTAACAAATTTCCACAAATAAATCAACATGAGCATTTTCTTTAAATATTTTTTTTTTACAAAGTCATAAATATATATTGAATACAGAATTAGATATTTTGCCTCAAACTATTTCTGGCCTGACAAATTTCCCCAAATAAATGTCCAGGTCTATAGGTTGTTAAGGTAAGGACGTTGATTTTGGACAATTCTGCTAAACCTGCATTACGTTCAATGCCATAATTTTTAACTTGAATGAATGAAACAAACAACTGTTTGAATCGACCGACTGCAAAAATATTGCCAGATTGGTCTGTTTTCCGCCAAGAGTGTGAGCCTTGACAATCAACCTACAGGAACTAGTTAAGTCTAGGCAACAAAAATACTTAGTTAGGGTTAGTAAAACATCCGGAATTGGCTTAAAACGTGACGTCTCGGACATTATTGCGTCACGAACTAAGATCCGTAAAACTTACGTTAACTTTTGGTTACACACGGGACACAGCCTCCAGTCTCCTGAGTGAAAGTCCAGTCTTTGAATTTGGCGCTCTTATACTTTGTTACCTGGTTTCCTTGTTTGCTTTCCCATTAATTACTTCAGCTGCTAAAGGTCGCCACGTAAGAAGAAACTTAATTATGGGTCGTGATGAGCTGCTTGCACAATCGATCTATACTGTAATTTTTTTTCTGGATGAAGACGGTCCGTGTGGAAATGTTTATGGCACAACAGGAAACTGAAAATGACACATCTTTATGTGCAGTTGTCTGAAACACATGAAGGTTGAAACTGATCAGGATAAAAGATTTATTTTATCAAAAATAGATCACAATGGATGATTGTCAAAAAAATTAACATGGCAACAATAACTGGAAATTTAAAAAAGAAACAGAAAAGAGGAAAGAAATCAAAAATGCATTTTGCTTCAACGCTGAAGTTCCCAGAACACCGTAATCACTCAAAGTATTACTTTGTGCATGCAAATGAGACAATTTGGTGACAAACCTGAACTGAACTCTGCATTTGATAATGAAGAATGAAAATGTCCTGCAACACAATGAATGTTACATGTCATGAATATTAGGGTGACCCATCCAGGCTGACTGAATGTATTATTGTTGCTCATACAGTATGCAGACAACATTAATCATCACCACTAATGGCGAGTCACAGCGCATCAGAGCTTCTGTCAAACAGAAATCACCCGTGGCTGTTTTTATGTCTAAGCAAAGCAGAATTACGACAAGACCAAACTTTGTTGGGTTTGATAGATACAAGTTGCTGCAGTCTGGTACCAAAGATTTGGGACAGTGATAATAATTAAGTTTAACATTTTGAGAAATAAGTTTGTTTATCATCTGCTCCAAAGTCAGATGACTAGATAGGTGTCACACACTTCCTAATTTTCCCCTATTTTCCACGGCATCCGCGAGCAATCGCTTGTATTCAAGTCCATGCTTGATATTCCACCAGCCGCGTCACGGTGCGTCCCAGAAGTGTGCATAAAGAGGCTCTCCGCTAAAGATACGCGCCAAGTCTATTTTCACGGGAGCCGAGCGGCGCTCGCACGGGGTCAGCCCTTTGTTCCCACAGCCCTATGTTCCCATAGCTCTATGTTCCCACATTTCTAAGATTTTTCTTAAAATTAGGCCCTATGTTCCCACAGCCCTAGGGTCCCACATTTCTAAGACATTTTCAAAATTAGGTCTTGTGTTCCTACATTTCCCTTCAATTTAAGCCCTATCCTCCCACAACATTTTTAGGGTTAGGGGTTTGGGTGATACAATCTGATACAAATTTATGAAAAAGGAACTGTGGGAACATAGGGCCTAATTTTACAACATCTTATAAATGTAGGAAGCTAGGACCTAATTTTCAATGAAATTTCTTAGAAATGTGGGAACATGGAGCTGTGGGAACATATAGAGCTGTGGCAACATAGGTCTGTGAGAACATAGGCACGCTCCCGTTCGCATAGCTGGGCAGGAACTGAAACGGCAAGAGCATCCAGACAATTTACCAACAGACAACCCCCGATATCGTATATGTCTCTTTTACAACACCATGGACAACAAGAGATTAATCTTTGAGTACATAATAGACATGACAGATCTATTTTATAAAGACAACGCCAGGAAAGAGAAGGCATGGAGTTTATCTATAGGAGAGCCTGGAGGCAAATTTACAAAACCTACCATGGCCACATCAATACCCGCCCTTCAATAGCAGTTTGATTGGTTGGGGTTAGGCATTGACTCTTGAGTGGTTAAGGTTAGGAAAGGTCAATTGGTCAGGGGATAGGACCTCTACATGTAAGCATGGACGCCTGGCCAATAGTAGTGTGTGAATGCTATTGAAGGGCGGGTCTTGGCGTGTCCATAGTATGATTTGTAAATTTGCAGCCTGGAGAGCAAGGTAGATACTAGCTTAATAAACACGTGATGCCCAGCGGAAAAATCGGGGTTAGTTCTTTGCAATCTGCACTGCTGCAGAGCAACAAACAGCATTTTGGACAATCGACTGACATGACACTCCCTTTCCATTTAACTCTCAAACTAATACATATTTTTAGGTTGAGCAGTTGTTTTTTTTTAAGACAGGCTGACCCACAATTTTATTCAACGGTAGGAAACCTCTGCATTACATTATTGCCCTTAAATCAACACTTGATTGAGTCACACGCTCACACACACACTTCCGAACACCTTCACCAATAAATAAAAAAATGTGCAAAGAAAATCATGATGTTCTGCTGTATGGTCAAGCTAAATTACGTGTTTAATTAAAAGGCTTTGTATATATATTCAACTCTATTAATATGGTTTTGTATGCTATACATTTCCTCGAACATCTTTAGCTTCATTGGTATTATTTTTTACTTCTCTAAGTTATCAAAGTGTGAGGGTTTGGGTTTATTTAATTGCACCAGATAATTAAAGAGGCATTTAAAAAATGGAATAATCCAGGTGTGATGACCGTGTTCAGATAACAGACGGACGCCAACGTCATTAAAGCTTCTGTCGTTAATGAGCAGACCCTGAGGTAGATGATATCGATAATAACATATATACAGCATTCTGATCGAAACCCACACACAATCAGAAACATTCAAAATCATTCAAAGAAAATCACATGTCAAAATGTCTGCCATTAAATGCAGTTTAACTGCCTTTTTGTATATTATTTTGCACACAATACATTTCTTCTCATATGGGCAAAATGTTTTTATGCAGGCAGACATTTTCATCAGAGCTGCCCACTGAAGCTGCTATTTTTTTTTTTAACAGTGTTGTAGTCAAGACGGCCTAAACCGAGACCGAGTCGTCGCCGAGACCAGAGTGTGTCAAGACCAAGTCAAGACCCAGACTGCATGACGTGGTAAAATGTGGGAAATGTGTAGCTAATATTCGCTAAATCATTTTGGGTGAAGGGTGAGATTTTCGCCCAAGACGACTGTAATTGGTTTAAAGAAATGCCAATAAACCAGAGCATGTTTGCCTTCCATCCCTAGTCTGGAAAGCGAGACTATTGCCATGGTCACGTTAGAGCAGGGTGAATGAGAGGGGGAACACCAGAGCAGGCGGAATGAGAGGGGGAAATGCAGTAGAAGATATTAATTTTTTAACCCAAAATGTGGCATTGTCAATGTAGCCTTAGTCAGCGTTACACTACTGTGTGTTTACTTTTAGATGTTGTTTAGCAAATAAACTCCTTACAGTTTAGGTAGCCAAATTGTATAGCCGATGATTCGGAGGACATCCCCCAGACAGCCAGAGCTTCTTCGCCTGTCTTTTTATTTTTATTTTGGGTGTGCTTGCGGGAGAGGGGATTAACAGGTAAACATTTCAAATTAGAACATTATTGGTTGAATTTGAAGAAGGATGTTTTACATCCAATCACAGTAATGATGTTATCACATCATTCAGACATAATGCACAGGCAGTTTAGTTAGCCCTGCAGTTTTGGTCTTGACCGATCTTTAAATAAAATCCTGAGTCCTCTTTATCTGAGCCCGAGTAAAAATGTGGGAGCGTGCCTATGTTTCCACATTTTTAAGATTTATTTCCAAAATTAGGCCCTATATTCCCACATTTCCTTTTTCATAAATTTGTATCAGATTATATCCCCCTTTCTCCCAATTTGGTAGCCAATTACACCCAACCTATTATCCAGTAGCAATGGACTACAGACAGATAGAAATTTGGGAACATAGGGCTGTGGGAACATAAAGCCTAATTTTCAGTGAAAAAAAAATTCTTAGAAATGTGGGGACATAGGGCTAACCCCAAAAATGCAGTTGATTCTGATACAAGACCCAGACATTACATTACATGTCATTTCCATATCCAAATCGACTTGCAATTGCTATATATATCAGGGGTAACACTCCTCTGCAGCAACTAGAGGTTAAGTGTCTTGCTCAGGGACACATTGGTTGATGTATCACAGTGGGAATCTAACCCAGGTCTCCCACACCAAAGGCATGTGTCATATCCACTGCTCCATCACCACAAACAGACCTTCAAAAAGTCTCGAAACCTGGAACCAATCTTGAGAACAACACAGTTTTTTTTTTACTCATAAGGCAAAAATGAAAAAAGAAAAATGAAAAAAAAATTCAAACATGTTAGCAAAAATGTTAAAAAAATCTACAAAATAATTAACCAATTAATTTCAATATAAAACATATACAGTATGATCATTTAAAAAATATAGATTTAGCAACCAACTCCACCAGTAGAGCAGAATTATTTCAAACTTCGATGAGCTGCTGCTGCTGCTGTTGTTCCCATGTCTCAACCTTGTTTCCGTCTGTTTACATGCTCTACTTTCCAGGCATGCAATAATATGTTTTGGTTTGAATATGATACGCAGAACGTACAGACAGGACTTACAGCAAGAAGAGCAATCTCCCGACTAACATCTACCCACGAATAAATGGACTGTTTTAGTACACGTAGCAGAGGATTCAAGTAACGTTTGTCGTACCTCAGAGTCCGACTGCAGCTTTGCTCAGTCAGGACGTCCTCTTGTCACAGGAAGGCGTCTCATAGCTCCGTGTTTCCTATGAATGTCAGTGTTTTTTTATCTAGAGTTTGCTTTATTTCACCTTCATCGGAGAAAGGAAAAAGCAGAAGAAGAGGAGGAGGACGAAGACGAGGAGGGGAAAGCAGGCATGTCCGTACTCTTTTGATTTTGGCGAGGTCGGAGGAGCGGCTCGTCATTCTACACCTGGAAAACACAAAGAAAAGATGCTTGTTACGTTACAAACTAAAGTATTCTTTCGTCACATTCAACAAGAGAAACTCTTGTACACTGTGCACCTTTTAGCAGGGCCGGCCCTAGACTTTTGGGGGTAACGTTTTGCCACTGCACTTGGCACTTAACCAACTTGTGTATTGTAAATATTAGTTTAAGT
Source organism: Perca flavescens (assembly GCF_004354835.1). Lineage (NCBI taxonomy): Eukaryota > Metazoa > Chordata > Actinopteri > Perciformes > Percidae > Perca > Perca flavescens. Next base: position 2,441,110 of record NC_041353.1, read on the forward strand.
ACTCATAATATGCAAATAAGAATTTAAAGATTCATGTGAGACCTATTAGCAGCAACACTATCTTTAAATAGACCGGCTCTGTTATGAGCTCTATTGTGGGATATTTCAAGCGCTCTTGGGGGCCCTCTGGTAGCCACGGGGCCCTAAGCAGACGTTTAGTTCGCTTATGCGTCGGGCAAGCTCTGCTTTTAGACAAATGTAAAAGAAAAGAGTAAAGCAAGAATTCGGATGGGGTTTTCGGATGGTCCGGTGAATGAATGAACAACACACAGCGCAGCAACACAATCCCTTATTTTCCTTTTGAGTCTGACCTTCTCAGCGCCAACTTTCCCTTTTCTGTTTTGGCTTTCCATCAATAGACTCACACACTGTCTGTTAAGCTGATTTAGTGATTTATTGTCACCCCAAAAAATTAAAACCGGCAGCTGATTGGACGAACGCGTCACGTGGGTTTTGGTTTCTCCGGAAATTCATAGCCTGTCATAGACTGTCATGGCGGCTCGTTCAGAATACAGTCTCATATCGTACTAAAATAGTTCCCCGAAACGTGTTTCTGAAAACCATTTGAGAGAGAAATAGGCAGTGATGCAGTTGCTGAATCTGTCTTCATTTCAGATCAACAAAGGTCAGTTTGAAAGATTTTCCTCAGATTTTGAGAGACTCTAGTCACGCTCATCCGCTCCCCGTTTCGGGCTTAGCTCTCCACCTATCAGATGGGTCATTAGAGTCCGACTGCCGGCAGTGCCCGCCCCGCTGATTATACATGTCAAATCGGCCAAAATAAACGCTGACGGCCCCTCGGACGGACGACGGCACGGACCACAACGAACAGACTAGAGTCACCGACCTCACCAGACTGTCAGACGGACGATTATCGGCTCGGTGTGTAGCTGACTTTAACGTTACCGATAGACTTAAAAACGTGATGAGAAAAAAAAAAGAGATGGCTTTACGTCATAGGCCGACCAGCGCTATGCCATTTGGGGAGGGGCCACTCACTGTCTAACTATCATCAGACCGAGTGTAAGAACTTGCAATGTATAACTATTATCAGACCGGGTGCTAAGAACTTGCAATGTTTACTATTATCAGACCGGGTGTAAGAACTTACAATGTCTAACTATTATCAGACCGAGTGTAAGAACTTGCAATGTGTGACTATCATCAGACCGAGTGTAAGAACTTGCAATGTTTACTATTATCAGACCGGGTGTAAGAACTTACAATGTCTAACTATTATCAGACCGAGTGTAAGAACTTGCAATGTGTGACTATCATCAGACCGAGTGTAAGAACTTGCAATGTTTACTATTATCAGACCAGGTGCTAAGAACTTGCAATGTCTAACTATTATCAGACCAGGTGTAAGAACTTGCAATGTTTACTATTATCAGACCAGGTGCTAAGAACTTGCAATGTCTAACTATTATCAGACCGAGTGTAAGAACTTGCAATGTGTGACTATCATCAGACCAGGTGTAAGAACTTGCAATGTTTACTATTATCAGACCAGGTGCTAAGAACTTGCAATGTCTAACTATTATCAGACCAGGTGTAAGAACTTGCAATGTTTACTATTATCAGACAGGGTAATAAGAACATTCATCTGTTCCAGCTTTAGTTACTAGTTACTTTAGTTACTAGTTAAATTACACATTCAGATTTGTGTGTAAACACATGTAGTTTATAAAATCTGATGTTTGATTCTAAAGTAAACTAGCCGACTATATAACGGCTGTTATAGTCCAGCTGAGATGATGAGACCATTAAACACACAACTGGTTGCTGTTCCCACAGCCCTATGTTCCCACATTTCTAGAACTTTTTCAAAATTAGGTCTTGTGTTCCTACATTTCCCTTCAATTTAAGCCCTATCCTCCCACATTTTTTAAAGTTAGGGGTTAGGGGGGATAAAATCTGATACAAATTTATGAAAAAGTAAATGTGGGAACATAGGGCCTAATTTTGGAAAATAAATCTTAAAAATTGGGAACTGTGGGAACATAGGGGCTAATTTTGGAAAATATACCTTAGAAATTGGGAACTGTCGGAACATAGGGCCTAATTTTGGAAAATAAATTTTAGAAATGTGGGAACTGTGGGAACATAGGGCCTAATTTTGAAAAAAGAAATCTTAGAAATGTGGGAACTGTGGGAACATAGGGCCTAATTTTGAAAAATAAATCATAGAAATGTGGGAACTGTGGGAACATAGGGCCTAATTTTGAAAAAAAGAAATCTTAGAAATGTGGGAACTGTGGGAACATAGGGCCTAATTCTGGAAACAAAATTTTAGAAATGTGGGAACTGTGGGAACATAGGGCCTAATTCTGGAAAAAAAATCTTAGAAATGTGGGAACTGTGGGAACATAGGGCCTAATTCTGGAAAAAAAATCTTAGAAATGTGGGAACTGTGGGAACATAGGGCCTAATTCTGGAAAAAAAAATCTTAGGAATGTGGGAACTGTGGGAACATAGGGCCTAATTCTGGAAAAGAAATCTTAGAAATGTGGGAACTGTGGGAACATAGGGCCTAATTTTGAAAAAAAGAAATCTTAGAAATGTGGGAACTGTGGGAACATAGGGCCTAATTCTGGAAACGAAATTTTAGAAATGTGGGAACTGTGGGAACATAGGGCCTAATTCTGGAAAAGAAATCTTAGAAATGTGGCAACTGTGGGAATATAGGGCCTAATTCTGGAAACAAAATTTTAGAAATGTGGGAACTGTGGGAACATAAGGCCTAATTCTGGAAAAAAAATCTTAGAAATGTGGGAACTGTGGGAACATAGGGCCTAATTCTGGAAAAAAAATCTTAGAAATGTGGGAACTGTGGGAACATAGGGCCTAATTCTGGAAACAAAATTTTAGAAATGTGGGAACATAGGGCCTAATTCTGGAAAAAAAATCTTAGAAATGTGGGAACTGTGGGAACATAGGGCCTAATTCTGGAAAAAAAATCTTAGAAATGTGGGAACTGTGGGAACATAGGGCCTAATTCTGGAAAAAAAATCTTAGAAATGTGGGAACTGTGGGAACATAGGGCCTAATTCTGGAAAAAAAATCTTAGAAATGTGGGAACTGTGGGAACATAGGGCCTAATTTTGAAAAAAAGAAATCTTAGAAATGTGGGAACTGGGGAACATAGGGCCTAATTTTGAAAAAAAAAAAAATGTGGGAACTGTGGGAACATAGGGCTTTCTGGAAAAAGAAATCTTAGAAATGGGAACTGTGGGAACATAGGGCCTAATCCTGGAAACGAAATTTTAGAAATGTGGGAACTGTGGGAACATAGGGCCTAATTCTGGAAAAGAAATCTTAGAAATGTGGCAACTGTGGGAACATAGGGCCTAATTCTGGAAAAAAATCTTAGAAATGTGGGAACTGTGGGAACATAGGGCCTAATTCTGGAAACGAAATTTTAGAAATGTGGGAACTGTGGGAACATAGGGCCTAATTCTGGAAAAAAAATCTTAGAAATGTGGGAACTGTGGGAACATAGGGCCTAATTCTGGAAAAGAAATCTTAGAAATGTGGGAACTGTGGGAACATAGGGCCTAATTCTGGAAAAAAAATCTTAGAAATGTGGGAACTGTGGGAACATAGGGCCTAATTCTGGAAAAGAAATCTTAGAAATGTGGCAACTGTGGGAACATAGGGGCTAATTTTGGAAACGAAATCTTAGAAATGTGGGAACTGGAACATAGGGCCTAATTCTGGAAAAGAAATTTTAGAAATGTGGGAACTGTGGGAACATAGGGCCTAATTCTGGAAAAAAAATCTTAGAAATGTGGGAACTGTGGGAACATAGGGCCTAATTCTGGAAAAAAATCTTAGAAATGTGGGAACTGTGGGAACATAGGGCCTAATTCTGGAAACGAAATTTTAGAAATGTGGGAACTGTGGGAACATAGGGCCTAATTCTGGAAAAAAAATCTTAGAAATGTGGGAACTGTGGGAACATAGGGCCTAATTCTGGAAACAAAATTTTAGAAATGTGGGAACTGTGGGAACATAGGGCCTAATTCTGGAAAAAAAATCTTAGAAATGTGGGAACTGTGGGAACATAGGGCCTAATTCTGGAAAAGAAATTTTAGAAATGTGGGAACTGTGGGAACATAGGGCCTAATTCTGGAAAAAAAATCTTAGAAATGTGGGAACTGTGGGAACATAGGGCCTAATTCTGGAAAAAAATCTTAGAAATGTGGGAACTGTGGGAACATAGGGCCTAATTCTGGAAAAAAAATTTTAGAAATGTGGGAACTGTGGGAACATAGGGCCTAATTCTGGAAAAAAAATCTTAGAAATGTGGGAACTGTGGGAACATAGGGCCTAATTCTGGAAAAAAAATCTTAGAAATGTGGGAACTGTGGGAACATAGGGCCTAATTCTGGAAAAGAAATCTTAGAAATGTGGCAACTGTGGGAACATAGGGCCTAATTTTGGAAACAAAATCTTAGAAATGTGGGAACTGTTGGAACATAGGGGCTAATTTTGGAAAAGAAATCTTAGAAATGTGGGAACTGGAACATAGGGCCTAATTCTGGAAAAGAAATTTTAGAAATGTGGGAACTGTGGGAACATAGGGCCTAATTTTGGAAACAAAATCTTAGAAATGTGGGAACTGTTGGAACATAGGGGCTAATTTTGGAAAAGAAATCTTAGAAATGTGGCAACTGTGGGAACATAGGGGCTAATTAAAAAAAAAGAAAAATCTTAGAAATGTGGGAACTGATGGCACCATCTGATGGGGGGCCAAAAAACTGGAATGAGATCAGTTTTTCAGCCAGCTGGTGTAAACCGCCTCGGCACGTTGTCATGTGGCTGTATGTTGTGAACCCGTTGCCATGGCGTCCGCGCCTCGGCAGCTGCTGTCACTCATGCTTTCGCGTCTCGCGGCTCAAGGTCTCGTGACTGCAATGCATCAAGCGTGAATGACATAAGAGTCTTTAAATAACGCCAACACCCCCGCACAGACCTGCAGCAACGTGAAGCTGCACAGAGACACTAAATCACAGCCGACCGGCACCAATAACGGCTTATTCTCATATTTATAGTCCAGGGTCTTCCTCGCCATTGTAAGGTTTATGGGTGCAGCACATGGGCCGAATGACTTTTCTCACATCTAATGATTGAAGTTGGACTTTTTTAGCAAGTTTTGCCTTTAAGCTCTTTGAGATTTATTTATGTATTATCTGCTCTAGCTTTTCCAACGTTTTAGATGGTGGTGATAACGGGAGCGTGCCTATGTTCCCACATCCCTATGTTCCACTATTTCTACGATTGCTTTCCAAAATTAGGCCCCATGTTCCCACATTTCCTTTTTCATAAATTTGTATCAGATTTTATCCCCTTTCCCCCAATTTGGTAGCCGATTACACCCAACCTATTATCCAGTAGCAATGGACTACAGATGAAATGTAACCCTAATATAGGGCCTAATTTTAAGAAAAATCTTAGAAATGTGGGCACATAGGGCTGACCCCGATAATAATGGTCCAAAGTTATGTGAAAAAGAGACACAAAAACAACCCCAAAGGAAACAAAAAGGACCAAAAAGAGACACACAATGTATGTGGGAAATTGCTTCTTTTCTTTTACTAAAAAAACTTAACATTTCCTTGAGGAAGGACACCTTAACCGAGCACCAAATACGCCCATCTAAGTCTTCCACGAGGGAAAACACTATTGTTATATATATCTATTATAATAGTTGATCTGTTCTTTTCTCTCCTGCATAAATAGGTTTTAGCGAACCCCAAAGGAAAAGAATTTATATTAAAAATAGCAGTTCAGATCATCTCAAATTTACCAAACAAGCTTGAATGTTAACCGTCCTCAAGCACATTGTACATTTTTGTCAGAAATTACAAATAAATGCATAGATTTCTGTCAAATAAGGTAACACAGAATTGCCCGAACGGGCCAGATCGGGCCAATATTTTGCGCCGCTATCCTCTGGCCGGGCCGGGCCGGGCCGGGCCCTTGATCAAGCATTTGTGTGTTTTTAATCATTACTTTATTAGCCTAATTGGGTGGGGAGAAAGCTATGCCTCTCCAGCTTGTCCCATAGCTCTGGTTAGATGTCCTGCACTGACTTGAGAGTCTTCCCCCATCTGCAGCACTGTTGTCGGCCAGTGCGTCGGCATGCAGACCGTGCCAAAGGACAGTATTAATTAGGTGATCAAGACCAGAAAGTCTCCTGTATGGTTCCAGGGCTTTGATTACGTTGCTGCTTTCATCTGTTACCTACAGTATTAGGCTGAGGGAGCTATGGGTCAAGGTTTTTTTTTTTACGTTTCTTAATTCGGATCCATTTGCGATCCATTCCAGTCTGAATAAACTAAAATGGTTTGTCCGTGCATTATTCATTAAGATCATTGTAAACAGATTTCTGTAGTTCAAACAACTCAGAATTGTAGTTGAGAGCGTCAGTAATAACGGCCCACGGATTAAAAATAATGTTGGGTTTAAATCCGACTCAGGCTCATAATTACAGTTAATGTGTCGGGCCAGGCCAGGCTCGGAAACAACGTGCACGCGCTCGGGCCCAACTTTTGTTGGGCCCAATCTAAGCTCTAATGCGTAGTCCTCCCCCCGCCAATTAAGTCAATTAGAAGCACTTTTCCGGTGATGACTGCTCAAACTGAGCTTGAAGACGTAGATGTGACGTGAGCAACGTGTCTGAAAGTGTGAAGTCTTCTGGTAGCTGTGAGAGAGAAATCTCAATCATTCCCAATCTTACAGAGACGGAGAGTGTAGGTATATGTAAGGAGATAACATAGACCCAGGTTAATTACTGATCACTAACATGCTAGTTAACATTAGTAGTTACTGATCACTAACATGCTAGTTAACATTAGTAATTAAACCTAAACAGCTAATGGAAGTCCAAACTGCCTGTGAGCTTCTCCTGTACTATACGGTAATTCCTCTACTGTGTGACAGTAAGTCTCGTGGCCACTAGAGGGCGCCACCACTATAAACCTAAATATAGGGCAGAATTGCTGCTTGAACAAACGACTTATGGGAGCGTTTTTAGGAGGAAGACAGTCTCAAACATGTTTAGTGCCATGCCCTCTTTTCATCTTTACCTCCACGCTGCTGTGTGTTTGTCTTTCATCAAGTGGAAAAAGGGGGTGGGTTAGGTGGAGGTTGGTTGGAGGTTAGGTGGAGGTTAGGTGGAGGTTGGGTTGGGGGTTTGGGGGTTGGGTGGTGTAACTCACTGCAGGCCACTTGAGGCTTCGGGACAGATTCCCTGAGCAGTGACAAAGACGCTAACAATAGCTGTCAGAGTGTAAGTCTGTCCTGTCAACGGCAGCCGAGTCATCCAAGGAGAAAGCTGTTTACCTCTGCATGCATATGTTCAGAGAGGACACGCAGGAGAGGGGGGGAGGAGAGGGGGAGGGAGGGAGGGAGGACGAGAGGGAGGGAGGGGGAGAGGGAGGGAGGAGGAGACTTTACAGGGAAAGGTTTGGACCAAAAGTCCTTCTATGGGGGTTCCATAATGTAAATTAAGGGTCATAATGTTGTCAGACACTTAGAATAATAATCTGTCAGCGGCAAAACGAGCACTTTTGTGTGCGTGTGTGTGTGTATGTGTGTGTGTGAGCCGTGTGTGTGTGCACCGTGTGTGTGTGTGTGTGTAATTAGGGTCATAATGTTGCCAGACACTTAGAATATTAATCTGAGTCTGTCAGCAGTAAAACGAGCACTTTTGTGACGGTAAAGCGGCACTATTGTCCTATTAACTTACATTGTAGCTTGTTTCTCTGCTGCCGACTGCAGCGATCTCTCTTAATACTGGACCAATGCCCACATGTTGTTCACATCAGTCACTTAGACTCAAAACAACCTGATCTCACAGAATTCTGTGAAATGAACACAGCCCCTTAAGTTAAGGAAAAGGTGGTGGGTGTGCTTACGTTTCCATGACATGCGCGAGAACAACGGTTTGCGTTTAGGAAAAGAAGAACGGGACTGTTGGGTTTACGATCCCCGGTCTCCTGGATGAAAGTCCTGTGTGGTTTGACCCATCCTCCACCCCCCAACCAACCTCCTTACGCTGATTTTCGGGCGTTCATACTACTCGCTAACGTAGTCCCTTTTAATGCTACGTCATCTTCTCATTCACTTTACGTTGGCATTGTTTTCCGTGGTGGCCACCAGGAATTTTCACACATTCCTGGTGGCCACCACGTAATGCGGTGCCTTTGAGAAAAATGAAAGCTCAGATGGACCAATCAGGAATCTTCTCCTTATGAGGTCATAAGGGGAAAGGTTACCTCCCCTTTCTCTGCTTTGCCCGCCCAGAGAATTTGGCCCACCCATGAGAGAGAGAGAGACATCATGGCTTTCATGAACGCACACTTTCATTGGTCAAGGCCCCCCCCCCCCTCTCCTCCTCAATAGCTACAGACACAGAAATGGCACATCCTAAGGACCACTAAGGTCTATATAAAAGAGACTTCAGATACAGTATTAGGGGACCACTAAGGTCTATATAAAAGAGACTTCAGATACAGTATTAGGGGACCACTAAGGTCTATATAAAAGAGACTTCAGATACAGTATTAGGGGACCACTAAGGTCTATATAAAAGAGACTTCAGATACAGTATTAGGGGACCACTAAGGTCTATATAAAAGAGACTTCAGATACAGTATTAGGGGACCACTAAGGTCTATATAAAAGAGACTTCAGATACAGTATTAGGGGACCACTAAGGTCTATATAAAAGCATCCAAAGAGCACCATGTCATGGGACCTTTAACAGTTTGTGATCATTTTACAGAATTCTGTGAGACCAAGCTGCACAAAAACACAGGGAAATCGGGTCCAGGTTGAAAAAAAAAAAAAATGGAAGCTCCCCTTTTAACGATGTAAATGAAACCTCCTGCGTGAGTCGTGTCGAATCAGTGAAACGGAGAGCAGCTGGTCTGAGGAAAGTTATAAAAGCTGCAGCACATCAGGACCAGTCTCACACACAACTCTCTCTGGACACGTGTGGACAGCTCCAGAAAAGGTCTCGTGGTTTGGAAGGCATTCTAATATTCCTCCAGGAAATCAGCTACTTTAAAACTAGTTTCACGTTTAGGATTTGTTTCTTCAAACTATAGCCGAAGGAAACTAGCCCTGGCTGTGTTTTATGAAACGGGGATGATAATTAGATAATGTAGTTTCAAAATAAGGTTTTCTGTCGTCTCTTTAGAGGGGGGGGGGAGTTCAGGAAAGGTTAATTCCCCCAAAGAAATCACAACAACACAAATCTAACTCTGCTCAAGTCTGCACCTTCAAAATGAAAGAATATGGCTCTGCTTGCCAATATAATAATTTTCTAGACAGAAATTGAGACATTTGCACCATAACTTGATGCAGAAAAAAAATCACAAGAATGCAGAAAAATTAAATTATTGATTGAAATGCTCCAAATTTAAATGTTGCTCAAAAGTGGAGACACGCATATGCATAGAGATACGCATATACGCACGCAGAGACACGCACATGTGCATACATACATGCACGCGTGCACACACATCTGACACACACGCACACAAAGACACACACACACACACACAAAGACACACACAGAAACAGACACACACACACACACACACACACACACACACAGTATTTAGAAAAGGTATATTTGACATCATTAAAAAATAAGTGCGGTGGGAAACGTTCAGCTCTATAGAGGATCTGTTGAATTATTGTTGGCACTTTCTTTACATGTTTTAATTTTTGTCACATTTGGTCGAGCTCTATAAAGGGATCTAAGGGAAAAAACAAATGGTGAAATGTAAAGTCTACTGGTGCTATATTTCGGAGTTGAAGAACACAACAAGAGCGTGAAAAATAAAAATGTTATTTCTGTCTTTAAGACTTTGGGGTGAGTGGCTTTAACGAGGTTAACGAGATGCACTCAGGTGGTGTCCACGTACTTTTGGCCCTTTACTGTTGATCTCACACAGTCTGAAAATAAAAAAGTCTTTAAAACTGTAAATCTACTTTATGACACACTCCACACACATTATTTTTAACCCTTATGTTGTCCAAGGGGCAAATGTGACCCGATTTTTGGGGGGGGATTCTTTTATCCAAATAGCCCAAAATTACCATGGATGCATGTTGAATGGAAGCCATAAAACATTTTTCGCATCTAAAATTGATCATTACTTTCATTGAATTATGGGTGTTTTTATTACATTTTATAGCATTTAAAACAATATTTAAATGGTTTCAAAACAGCATAAACTTTGACAAAAACTGTTACACTCAACATCCTCTGATCTTAACTATCAGTCAAAAATAATTCATAATTTCAGCTTTTTTTTATAACAAAAAAAGGAGGTATAATGTCATTTAAATAAGGTTTATTGACCAGGCATATACAAAGTTTTGAAAGAAGTGACAAACGTTACGAATAAGTTTTCTATTTTGACCCATAAGGACACAAAGTTAACGACTATGCGAGGGTGAAGTGTGGTAGAGTCCACGGTGATGGCCCAGACTTTTATTTTGAAGGAATTTAAAAAGGGGAAGCTCTGAAGTGAAAGAATGTAAAGAAAGAAATGTGAAGCTGCAGGATGAGCCAGCTGTGGTGTCAGCTGCAGCCGCAGACACTGCTGCCACCTGCAGGCGCACATCTGTACTGCAGCGGTGTCATTTAAAAATATATATATATATATATATATATATATATATATATATATATATATATATATATATGTCAGCTTTTTATACATATGATCCTGCAAAAAAAATATTAAAATAAAATAACACAGACGGAAAGGCTGCTGCTGTTCTCCTTCAAAGTTAAAAGTGAGGTTTTAGTGTGTGTATCCCTCCTGTTGTCCTCCTGGTCCAATCTGACCCATTTTCAAAAAGTTTCTACATCAGAAATTTAGGTTTCTTTCCACCAAATTGTCAAAGGAAATAAGGTGGATGCATCCATAAAACGCTCTTCACAGGTAACATAAATGATCAGCTCACTACTTTCACTGAATTTGGGTGTTTTCATAAAATTTTGTAACATTTGAAAGAAAAAAATGACAAAAGGATGTTGAAAAAAGTGTCAAAAATTCCTGAAAAAGCTTCAGAAACGCAGCGAAAAACATCAACAAAAACGTCAAAGTGGCGAAGAAATCGACAAAACCGTCGTAAAAAAAAATGACAAAAAAAACTTGACCAAAAAAAAAACGACAAAGGCCAGGAAATGTTACCAATGTCTATAAAGAATAACTAAAGTTTAGACCCAGAAAATAGCTTTTGGGTCCACAGGAAGACAAAACGAGGGTTAAAAGTGAGGTTTTAGTGGTTATACCCTCGTGTTGTCTTCTAGAGGATGGATACCCGAACCGAGCCCGTCAGAACCCGGCAGTACCCAACAGGCCGGGCCGGGATCGGATAGATATTTAGAAATGATGTTGGGGGTCGGGCTCGGTCACATCAGCGCAATAAGGCACTGAACATTTTAAATTTAAAACAGATTATTATGTAGGTGCAACCCGTTCTCACTCCAAACTCGTAAAATAAGGAGCTTGGACAGCGGTTGTCAGCGTCTGATGCTCCCTCTTAGTCGATTAGTCAACTAATCGGTCGTTTTGGTCTTATGGTGCGTTGTTTTTCTCCCCCGAAGTCGATCTACGAGTCGTTTTCCGGCGTTACGAACCGGAAGTTGCAAACAGAACGCCCCCCGAGGTCGTATATATACGACTCGTCAAGTCGTCTGAACTCAGAGGACCCCGAGTTCACTTTCAAAGATGGCTACGTCGTGCATCACAGCGTAGTAAACATTGTGGTTTTCTACAATTTTATGCACTTCTGTCGTTGTTGTAACCAAATGAAGAAGTGGTACACATAGTGCTGTATACTGCTACCTATAGACATGTCTCTACAGTCTTATTAGGAGTTAAACATAGTGCTGTATACTGCTACCTATAGACATGTCTCTACAGTCTTATTAGGAGTTAAACATAGTGCTGTATACTGCTACCTATAGACATGTCTCTACAGTCTTATTAGGAGTTAAACATAGTGCTGTATACTGCTACCTATAGACATGTCTCTACAGTCTTATTAGGAGTCTACAGTCTTATTAGGAGTTAAACATAGTGCTGTATACTACTACCTATAGACATGTCTCTACAGTCTTATTAGGAGTTAAACATAGTGCTGTATACTGCTACCTATAGACATGTCTCTACAGTCTTATTAGGAGTTAAACATAGTGCTGTATACTGCTACCTATAGACATGTCTCTACATTCTTATTAGGAGTTAAACATAGTGCTGTATACTGCTACCTATAGACATGTCTCTATAGTCTTATTAGGAGTTATTCCGCCTGATTAGTTATTTTGGAGCTTGTGCAGCTGAAATTGGCTAGAGACGCTCGGTTGCTATGTGACAACAACGGCTTTAAGCCGAGTCTTAGGCTACTGATCTGCTTTCTGCTCAACGTTAATCAAAACGTAATTTCCATGTATCAAACTGTGAAATATGTCAATAACTGGGTGAATAGAATCCTAAATGTTACTAAAAATGTTACAAAAATCCATCTTTTCTCCGACTCGTAGTATCGTGTGACAAAAAGAACGCAACAACTCCGCGGTTATTCGTTTTTCGACACAGATGTGACGTCAGACTCGAGCTACTAGTCGCGATTACAAGACAAGAAGAACGCACCGTTAGTCAACTTAGATCTCTTTAGTCCATTAGTCATGTCTGATGTTTTTTTTCATGCTGAATGACTTATTTCCAAGAAACGTACGAGCACATCTCTGGTAAACACAAGAATTAAAGTGGTCCTTTTAGCACAACTCTTTGCGGAGAAACTCAGATTTACAGATCTGTCGATTAAATCAACTAATCAATTATTCGATATGATTGAATGAGTGTTGGTCGACTAAGAAGTTCTTCAATTTGAGCACAGCCCTAGAAAATGCGTTGTGTAACGCATCGTGGAGAGCAGCAGCTAGATCGGGTTTAGAGAGAAGAGTAGAAGAAAATGATTTACCAGTTTGTCTCATTTTATCCTAATATCCTCTTTCTAGTCACTTATTAAGTTGATCATATTTCACCTGATTTTTTTAAAAACCTTTATATCTTGTGTCGTGTAACTGAATGTACATCAAGAGATGGAATTGTTTTTGGATATATGACTGTTTTTCATATTTTACTTTATTACTTAATGTATTCATGTGTTTTGTTGAAGAATATTGTCAGTTGGGTTTATATTTTTTATTATATTTAGACATTAGGGCGAATTTCCGCGTGAGGAGGTTGGTTGAGGGGGGTTGGATGGGTCAAACACGGGACTTTCACCCAGGAGACCGGGGATTGGGGTCCCGCTATAGTCCTTTGTTTCTTTCCAACCCGTTATTCCCGCGTGTCACGGAAACGTACGCCCACCCACGACCTTTTCCTCAACATAACTGCGTCAAAAGGTGTCGCCGATTTAAGCTTTAAGCTCCAATAAGGACAAAGGCACCTGACGAAAACGTCAGTATTTTACGAGCTGGGTGTGAGAACGTGTTGGTAGGAGCGCGCCTGTGTTAACGTGCGCTTGTTGCCCCGTGTGCGCTGATGAGCTCATCTGTTGACATTTCCTGAGTGCCTACATCCTTTAGCTGATTAACAAAAGCTTTCCACACAGACAAACGGACATGTGTCATTAGGATGAGGAAAAAAACTGAGATTTTAACTCTGACAGAAGAATGAGGCCCGATCCGCGCTTTATTGTCTTCCCAGTTGACCGTGCAACTTTTAGTTCTTCTGGGTCAAAATGTAAACTTCTTTTGTCGGCACTTTTGTCACCTTTTCCCAACGTTTTTTTTTTTTTTTTCTGCACCTTTTTGACATTTTTTGTCACTTGTGTTTTTCCAACGTTATTTTATAGATAAAGAATAATGTAAATGCTATGAAATTGAAACTTGTGAAGAGCGTCGTAGGGAGCTATCCACGTTTATTTCTTTTGACAATTTGGTTGAAAGAAACCCAAATTTCTGATATAGGAACTTTTTGTTAATCAATTTGTTTTTCAGTTAATCAATCAACAGAGCGGTAACGAACAAAAGCCTCGTTAAATGATATTTAGTTTTATTTCTAGTTTAGAATCTGAACAGAATCGTGCCAAACTCCACTTTAAATCTTGTGTTTTTACCAGAGATGTTCTCACGTTTCTTGGAAAATAAATCATTCAGCAAGAAAACGACATAAAAATCTGACAGATTAATTAACATTAATCTGATTCGACTAAGAAGGGGTACCAGGCTGCAGCTAATGATTATTTTGGTAGGCGACTAATCTGTTTGTTTTTTTCTTCTTCCGATTAGTCGATTAGTTAACGATGATTTTTGTAAATGTTTCTCAAAAGTGGAGACACGCATAGAAACACACACACACACACACACACACACACACACACACATAGAGACACACACATGCATAAGCACACATAGACACACACACACGCATACATAGACACAAACGCATACACACACACACGTGCCTGCGCACACATAGAGACACACACACGCGTGCATACATACACACACACACATACACACACAAACACTCACACACACATGCATACGCACACATAGACACACGCGCATACACACACACGTGCATACGCACACATAGAGACACACACACACACCTGACACCCACGCGCACGCACACACACTCACACACACACACAACCAACACACGCACATACACAATATTTAGAAGAGGTAGATTTGACATCAAAAAATATGCTGTCTTCAAGTGCAGTGGGAAACGATCTATAAAGGATCAGACACTTAAGCTGTGAAATATTAAATATAATTTTTTTTTTTTTTTCGAGGTTTTATTCATCACTTTAGTTGCTTTTTTTTTGATTGGCTAACGTGGGCTTGAGCTTCTCGTTACACCGCCACCTACAGGTCTGGCGTGCTCTTCAGTGCATATATACACGAGTACGTGTAAACGAACACTTTTCTGAAAACTGACAGCTGTGCACGATGTAATTCTTTTGAAAAATTTTTGAGAGGTTGAAATGTCTGTTTATGAAAATAGCCGGCCACGTGGAAACGTAGAACAAGTCTGTACAGCTGGGAATGTCAGCTAGTCGTCCAGTCTCACCCACACAGGTGTTTCTAGTTCATGCGGCTGATTGGACCTTTTCCAGGACTGTGTAGGTGTGGTGGTCTAGACATTTATTTATTTTTTTCTACTTTTTTTTTTTTTCAATGTTTTTGTTGCGTTTTTCAGTTTTTTGACAGTTTTTCGATGTTTTTTATAAAATGAAATATTAAGATTTTTTTCTTGAAATATTACGACTTCTGAAATATAAAAAAAATCTGAAATTTAATGACTTTTTTTCTTAAAATATTACGACTTGTTTTCTTAAATATTATGCTGCATTCCGGCTGCTGTCTGGAGATTCCTTCATGAACTCGTATTCTTCCAGATGTTTCAGACCAGATGTTGTAACAGCGGCCATGTTGTGTATAGTTTAGGGTCCTCGCCACCACCAGACCAATCAGCATTGAGCAGATTGAACATGTAGCTGGACTTAAATGGCCTTCTTTTGACTGAAAGTGCTGCCAAACTACAACTTTTTCTGCTCACCAGATCCATGTCCACTTTCTCCCAGCCTGCTGCATTGAACGCTCCACCTACGTAAACACCTTCCTGTAATCAACGGCGCCGTCATTACAGCGACCAGCGTAGCGCACTGAGTGCAAGCGTAGGGTTCGGTTCCCTGGGAAAAAATTCTTCGGCAGAAACCAGAACCCCGTCAAAAAGCCTAATATTCAGCCCAATCAGAAGTTGCATCCTGGATTCGGTGCATCCCTGTATAAAAATGAATAAACTTGTGCTGGTTTTACTCACCTCTCTCTGTGACCAGCCGGTGGTATGAATCCGGTGGTCCTCTGAAGCTGAAGAGCCATCCATCCATCCGTCTGTCTGTCTGTCTGTCTGTCTGTCTGTCTGTCTGCCTACCTGTCCGTCAGATAATAATCCAACAGGACATCCTCTGGGACCATTTTATTATTCCATCAGTTTGTTGAAAAATCCCCTTGTTCTCCGTCCTGTTTGTGTGAATGATTAGAGTCCAGGTGAGTAAGGAGCTTCGATGACGGCGCTAATTACGGAAACCTCAAACGCAGCAGGTGACCTGTTGTTGATGTTGATGTTGAGGTTGATGATGTTGTTGATGACGATGTTGTTGTTGTTGTTGTTGTGGTCTCACTGAAATAAATCTCTGCATCTTAACCCGGACTGGTCGCTAAATATCGGGGCAAGTGCTAAAATATTGAGACTGGAGAGCATTTGAGACTGAAAGATGACATTTTTTGAAAATTGATTTTGCAATTTCAACTACAGTTCTGTGGCAGTAATGTACGGAAGCAAAAAAGCACCAAATATATATCTATAATTTTTTTTTTTTTGCATTTTCAAAAATTAAATGTTCCGGTCGCTCCCGAAGTTGGAGAGATATTTTTTTAAATAAAAATGTTAATTTTATTAACTGATCTGTTCAGTTTCTTGGAAGTTTTGCAATTTCAAAAAATAAAATTCTGATTTTGGCCTTTTTTGGCTGCCATACATGGCTGCTGATATGCAACAAAAAGTGGCAAAATGTCATTTATTTGTAATAGATTTAGTTTGTTTATGTAACTTGTGCTAATCCAGTAACCGTTGCTGTTCAAATTGTACTTTAAATGTCATTTGTTGCTTCCGAACATTTTATCACAACACTTAATATCCAAAATACCCAAAACCAGAATTAATTAAGCTCTAAAATAATTCAAAATGTTATCGTTTTCTTTTACAAACTAAATGTGATGGGTTTTTCGTCTTTGTTTACATCGAGACGGAGAAAAATAAAGATTTCAAACCTCAACTGAGTCTCGAAGGACATTTCTTTCTCATTATATTCAACATAATATATTTTAAGCCTAAAATAGCCGACAGTTAGAAAAACTGTGTGGATCATATTCTCTGTGTGACTGAGACAGCTCACATGACTGTCTGTAAATATGTTATATTTGATTTGTTTTTAACTGCTGGAGGGTTGAAATGACGCAACATGGAGGCTTCCACAACATGGTGGTTGTGTGGCCTACGCTGCTTTCACTCCTGTGGCTGCAGACGATACAGAAAAGTCTGGAAGGTTGCTATGGAAACTGCATCCACTGCGGAGACGCAGCGCTGCTTCTCAGCCACACCGGGGCGCTCCTGGTTTGGGGAAAAAAAGAAGCTGCACCTGATTTCATGACGCTTTCTACAAACATGGAGCTATTAGTGTGTGTGTGTGTGTGTGTGTGTGTGTGTGTGTGTGTGTGTGTGTGTGTGTGTGTGTCTACATGTGTGTGTGTGTGTGTGTGTGTGTGTGTGTGTGTGTGTCTACGTGTGTCTGTGTGTCTACATGTGTGTGTCTGTGCTGTGTGTGTGTGTGTCTACATGTCTGTGCGTGTGTGCGCACGTGCGCGCCACCTGCATCTATGCATGAAGTTGGTCCTGTTTGTTGTTTCTGCTTCACACGGACAGAAATCAAAAGTAAATGTAAACTTTAAACCTGCATTAGAACTATAGGCCAATAAATTACGCATCAATTACTAAGAGAAACTTTGAAGAAAAAAAAAAACAATAAAGTGCTGCAATCGGGCAAAAGGCGGATCGTTTCCAAGAGTTTTCCCTCCCTTTCTCACTCCCTCCCTCCCTCCCTGACTCACGGCGCGCTAATGGAAGACTTGTTTCAGATGAGGAAAGTTAGCTTTATAATCCATCGTGTGGCGAAATGAATTCCCCTCTCGATGGCACAAAAAGAGAAGCTCTCCGTGCAGTCTGAAGTCAAAGCAGAGCGCATGATGGCCCTCCCCCTCCAATATTTAGAAGGGCTAGATTTGGTACGGTAAAAAATAACGCTCAAAACATATTCATATACATATTCCTTCACTTCCCTTGCCCTTGAACTGGCGTTGCAGTCGTCTCTTTCTCTTTTTCTCCGGGGAAATGATGCTGCCTTCAGGTGCGCTCGCAAAAACGTCGAGATCTATGAACGATCTGTCGGTAAACACTATCTGTGTCCACCAAGGGTGTAGGTTTGGTTTCAACATTGGTGGGGATGAGGGGGGAGTTCCTCCCTTTAAACACTTAATTTCCTGCATCCTGCATGGTGCATTTCCATGCAACAATTTGAGTATATAGACACAATTGTTGTTTTCCGTCAGATTGTTTATAGCTCTCGACATTTCCTATGTTTTAGGGAGGGGAGGGGGGAAATCTACCCCTTCTGGGGCGGCCTGTAGCTCACCCAGTAAAGCGTGCGCCCCATGTAGGCTGAGGTCTTTGCAGCGGCCAGGGCTTGAATCCGACCTGCGGCCATTTGCGGCGTGTCTTCCCCATCTCTCTCTCTCTTTCTCTCTCTCTCTCTCTCTCTCCCCCCCCCCCCCCCACACACTTTTCAAACTCTAAATCTACCTCTTCTAAATATTGGGAATAATATCACATATGCACCACACACTCAATTTCGATTAAATCCAGCAGAATGCAGGAAATGGAAGTGTTTGACTCTCCAAAATGTTCAACAACGACCAGACCCCCCCTTAGAATTTAATGTGCCCTACCCCCCGCCAATGTTTAAACAAACCCTACTGCCCCACTCAGACGTCTGTGAGCTTCCCGGTGTAGGTTTTGCGCGGGCTGCAGTTGGTGTATTTGATGGAGTCCGCGTCCGCGTCGTTGTCCAGGAAGTCCGACTTGCACAGAGACGGCTTGCTGTCGCTCCTGTTGAACTCCCCGAACTGCACTTGCTGCTGCTGCTGCTGCCCGCAGGTCACGTGCGTGTACTGGAACTGCTCCTCGTGCTCCGTCTCCCGGTGATAAAAGTAGTTGAAGTTGGACACGATGACTGGCACCGGCAGCGCGATGGTCAGCACGCCGGCGATGGCGCACAGCGAGCCCACGATCTTCCCCCCGATGGTCACTGGACACATGTCCCCGTAGCCCACGGTCGTCATGGAAACCACGGCCCACCAGAAGGCGTCCGGGATGCTGCTGAAGCCCGAGTCCGGGTCGTCCGTCTCCGCGAAGTACACCGCGCTGGAGAAGAGGATGACGCCGATGAAGAGGAAGAAGATGAGCAGGCCGAGTTCGCGCATGCTCGCCTGCAGCGTCTTGCCCAGGATCTGCAGCCCCTTGGAGTGGCGGGACAGCTTGAAGATGCGGAAGACGCGCACGAGGCGGATGACGCGCAGGATGGCGAGCGACATGGCCTGCTGCCCGTTGCCCTGGTGCTCCGCGAGCTCCAGCCCAAGCGTGATGAAGTACGGCATGATGGCCACGATGTCGATGGTGTTCATGATGTTCTTGAAGAACGCCGCTTTGCTCGGGCACGCGAGGAAGCGCACCAGCAGCTCGAAGGAGAACCAGATGATGCACAGGGTCTCCACGATGAAGAACGGGTCCGTGAAGGGGTTCGCTTTCGTCTTTGCGCGCGCCGCGGTTCCGTTCCCGTTCCCGGCGAGCGCTGGCTCGTCAAAACTCGTCCTGGCGTCCTCGCGGAACTCGGGCAAAGTCTCCAGGCAGAAGATCACAATGGAGATGAGGATGACGAGCACGGAGACGATGGCGATGCCCCGCGCCGGCCCCGAGCTCTCCGGGTACTCGAACAGGAGCCAGACCTGCCGCTGGAACTCGCTCTCCGGCAGCGCGCGCTCCTCCTCCTTAATAAACCCCTCGTCCTCTTTGAAATTCTCGATCACCGCCTCGCCCAGCTCGTAGAACTTAATCTCCTCCATGAAGATGTCCACAGGCACGTTGACGGGTCGGCGCAGCCGCCCGCCGGACTGGTAGTAGTACAGGATGGCGTCGAAACTCGGCCGGTTCCGGTCGAAGAAGTACTCGTTGCGAAGAGGGTCGAAGAAGCGCATTCGCTTGACCGGGTTCCCCAGCAGCGTGGCGGGGAACTGCGCGAGCGTCTTGAGCTGCGTCTCGAAGCGCAGCCCGGAGATATTGATGACCACGCGCTCGCAGCACTCCTGGTGGTGGTCCAGCTGGGTCTCCGGCGACGCTCTCTCCGCCGGCGCGTACACATCCTGCGCGGACAGCCCGGCCAGAGCCACAGTCTCATCCAGGTTCTCCCCGGGAACCACTGTCATCTTTCTCCCCCCACCGCCCCCGGAAAAAGGGCGACACTTCCCCGCAGCCTCAGTCCTCTGTGACCCCCTCTCCTGGCACCCGACACTTCCGCGCGTATTTTGGAGCGGTTTTCCCTCTCTCTTTCTCTTTCTCTCTCTTTCCGTTTCTACCGTTACGTCTGCGGGTGAGCTGCTTCCACTCGCCTTTTTTTGAGCCAATAACCCCCCACCCGGCCCCGCCACCTCCACGCTCTCACCTATTTCCCCGTCCACGCGCTGGCTGCTGTAGTCTGGACTATCCGCTCCGCTCTGCTGTCACATTCGCTGCATCCTAAACAGGCTTTGCCCTCCCCGAGCTGACGTGTGGCGCGTGTCTGTCTCTGCTCTCTCTCTGTCTCTCTGTGTCTCTCTATCTCTCTGTCTCTCTCTCTCTCTCTCTCTCTCTCTCTCTCTCTCTCTCTCTCTCTCTCTCTCTCTCTCTCTCTCTCTCTCTCTCTCTCTCTCTTTCTGTGGGGGGGATAAAAACATACATGCACACACATATGCTCATTATGAATCTGATCCAGATATTGAGGAGCAAACACGCGCAACGTGATGTCCATTTTAAAGGGAGAACGTGTCGGGGATGTGGACACTGCTGCACACAGACAGCTGTCTGTGTGCGTAATGAACCTGTTGTCTCCAGATTGGCACGGTACGGTATGGCACAGGCTCAAGGTTATCGCTTGACATGCTGTTCATGGTGAAAGGGGAATTTGCAAAACAGAAACACGCAGTCGTGATTGCAGACGGTTTGATGGCGAAACAAAAAAAGAAAATGTGGAAAGAGCGAGACATTTTGTGCAAAAACACGCGCTTTTCATGCAAGAAATGGTCGTTTTTCGGAATGAATACCTGTGGCTCAGGGTTATGTCTTCCTCCACCCCCCCTCCCATCCTTTTATCTACATAAACACACACATAAAGCGGGGGGGACAGGGACAGAGAGAGGTTCTGCAATGTCACGCCGCAGCCGTTTAAACCACAGCAGCCCTGAACGCGGCTCAGCTGCTCCACAAGTTGTGCACGACTTGATCCGTCATGCCTGCAGCATGTTGCAGCGTGCACGGACAGCAGAGCCAATCTGCTGCCCTATGGGCAAGACTTCCAGCTGTTTCTGTCGCTTCTTTCCATGTTTTTATTGTGTCCCCCTTTTTTTTTTGACAATTTTTGTTGTTTTTGTCACAAAACCTCCAAATAACATAAAAAAAAATGTTAAAATAGCATCCAAAAAGCCAAAATAGAGACACATACGTTGAAAAAAAGACACAAAATGGTTGGAAAAAAGTGACTAAAACGTCCCAAAAAACATCAAAAATGTTTTTTTGTCCTCTTTTTCAGCTTTTTTTTTTTTTTTTTACGCTTTCTTTGTTGTTTTTGTCACAAAACCTCCAAATAACATACTTTTTTTTTTTTTAAATAGCATCAAAAAAGCCAAAAAGAGACAAAAAACATGGCAATATTTGACAAAAACGTCCAAAAAACAAAAAAGGCTAGAACAATTACTTAGAAAGTGTCTAAAAGTTTGACAAAAAACGATGTTTTTTGTCCTCTTTTTCATTTTTCTTTTTTTTGACACTTTCTTTGTCATTTTTGTCGCCTTTCTGATGTTTCTTTCGCCTTTTTGGTTTTTTTTTCCAAAGTTTTAGATGCTGTCTTTGCCATTTTTTTCACACGTCCTTTTCTGGATGTTCTTGTCACTTTTTCTGGCTTTTTTGTCTATTTTTTCATTGTTTTTTGTACAGTTTTTTCAACTTCTTTGAAGCCTTTTTCATTGGGATATTTGTCACCCTTTTTTTTTGGGGGGGGCATTTTAGGCCTTTATTTCGACAGGACAGTTTAAGACATGAAAGGGGAGAGAGAGGTGGGAATGACATGCAGCAAAGGGTCGCAGGTCGGAGTCGAACCCACGACCTCTGCGTTAAGAAGTAAACTTCAGTGCGCCTGCTCTACCAACTGAGCTTACCCGGCCACGTCTGTCGCCCCTTTTTGATGCCTTTAGCACTTTTTTAAAAATGTTTTTTTTTTTTAAACTCATAGTAGCTTTTCTTTACTCGTTTGGCCGGACGGCCCTGCTGACGGAAAACTAAAGCTGCACAGAGTTTATATTCTGAGTGAAACTTGAAAACACGTTGAGCTTCGCAGCAACATGTCTCTGGGTGGAAGGGAAACACTGCTGCTCTGCAACAAGTCAAGAGGGGTGCGGGTGGGGGGGGGTCTGGAAGAGACGGAAAGAAGCCGAGTTTCTGGGCTGCAGCTCAAAGCCGTGACGTGTTTCCCTGAAATAGCTGCGTTTCTCTCAGGGCTGCAGGAAAAGTTTCTGTTCCCATGGAACGGCCCCGGGGGGAGCAGCGGGGAGGTGGGGGGCGAGAAAACTGCACGAATAACAACAAAGAAAACACACACGGTCACTGACAAGAGGAGGAAAACACAGATTAACATCTGAGAGAAGAAGACACCGAGAGATGGTCATTCAGAAATCACAGCACAGCTGGAGCTCCAGCTCCCAGAACCAAAATCATAACACATATTTATTACTGGAGACACATTTTCAATGATTTGTTTTTTAAGCATTTGTCTCCGGGCGCCGGGGTAGCTCACCTGGTGGAGGGCGCGCCGCGCGCCCATTTGTCGAGGTGTACTCCTCAGGTGTAAAACTCAACAACCTCCCTCTGCTGCATGTCTTCAGCTGTCCTCAAAAGAGACACAGAAAGAAAGAGAGAAATTAATAGAGAAGATAAGTTAAGACAACTGTTTGGATCGTTTCCACTTTCTAAAATGGGAGGATTCTTCTTTACTTTTAATACTTTAACTACATTTTCACTGCAGGACTTTGACTTGTAACAGAGTATTAGTACTTTTACTGCAGTAAAGGATCTGAATACTTCTTCCACGGCTGTCTTTTAAACCAGTTGCATAGTTTCTCTCGTCAGAAACAGACAACGTGATGTCGTTTGTAGTTTTGGAGCTCGGTAGCTCCTCTCGCGCTGCCAGACGGTTGTCGGACCAATCAGAGGAGCTCTCTCAGGGCAGCGAGAGGACACGGCTGTAACATTTAATGACGCAACATTTCCAGACCTATTTTAAAAACAGTCTCTGATTCGAACCTGCTGGTGTGTTTGGCTCCTCGTAGTTCACTCTGAGTCACGCTGAAATACACACACACACACACACACACACACACACACACACACACACACACACACACACACAGTTCAGGGCCGGCCCATGGCATAGGCAGTGTCAGGTCCTACTTCAACCTCCACCTAATCAGCCACCAACTCAGTCCACCATAAAAGTGGACATCATCATCCTTGAACATGTTGACCACTGTGTGGCCGGGTTGGTTCAGTGGGTAGAGCAGGCGCACATATGATTAGAGGTTTATGCCTCGACGCAGTGGTCCAGGGTTCGATTCCCACCTGTGATGATTTCCTGCATGTCTCCCCCCTCTCTCTCATCTCACCTAGCTGTCCTGACAAGGAAATTAGATTTCAGCAGCTTACAAAACACTTAGAGAAATAAAGAGGTATACAAAAAATACAGTATAACAATATCAATAAACTTTTAGTTAAATATAGGAAGTAAACAAAACGTAAATAAACAGTTAAAAAACAATAAACTACAGATAAATAAAGATAAATATATAGGACTGTGTAGCTAGAAAAATACATGAAAAATCTGTAAAAAAAAAATAAAAAATCTGAATCATTCCTTAATATTACTTTTTTTTTTTTGTGTGATGTGAATGTCTCGGTTGTTATATTTTTCGAAGCAGCTCTGAAACGCAAAAAATAATAATAATCTGTAGAAGCAGTTTAAATTGGTGGGTGTCTCTGTGGAGAATAATTGGGTTCAGTGCATCAGGAGGATCGGCCTGTTATCTCAGCAGGAAAGACATCCATCTTTAATTGAAGTCATTGACACGTCTGGGTTCATTAAGGCCCTCCGAACGCCTCGTTAGGATTACTGAACAGCTCGGCAGAAAAACGACACAAAAGAGTCAAAGAAAGAAAGCAAAGAAAACGTGTTTCCACTCATCAGTTTCAGGGGCAAAGGCTGGAGGGAGACAGGCAGTGTTTTCTTGTTAAACTGATGACTCGGTCCTTGGGATCTTTTAAAATGTGAATGGACTGTGTTTATATAGCGCTTTTCTAGTCTTAACGACTACTCAAAGCGCTTTTACATAGTACAGGAACCATTCACCATTCACACACATTCACGCACTGTGGTGCGAGGTGCCACCTGCTCATCAGATACATCAGAACACTCACATTTACACTACGCTGGCACAGCATCAGGGGCAGCTCATCTGACATGGGACTGCAGGGCCGAGGATCGAACCTTCTGATTGGCAGTCAACACAGCCGCCTCTGACGCTTTGGCTACATTGAACATGTAACGGGCTATGATGATGGCTGCATTCCACTTAGGAGAGACCCTGGTATTGTTCATGCTGACTCACTGAAATATCTTACTGGGACACTTGATGGAACTGAGCCATCGTTAAGGTGTTCAGTTTCAGCTGTGCTTTTCCTACTATGACAAGTCAACATGTCTGCTGAGAAAAAGAGTCCATTGCGTGAGTCACAGGCGAGACGTAGAGCTTTTGCTTTGGGATTGTTGTTGTTTCTTCAGTTTTTTGGAGCTTGAGCCCCCCTAAAAATGGTCTAAAATCACCAACGGCTGCTTGTATGTTTGTTTGGGTGAAGGTGACCGCTCCGGTAATGTGAGTGCGTCTCGGGCTGCACGACTGTCTTCACATGTCACTGATGTCAGGAATCTCTCTTGCGTCTCTGAGGGTGTGTGTGTGGGGGGGGTGATGCATTAGGAGATTACATGGTTCACAACCTGCACAACCATGCAAAGTGACGGATTGATTTCCTGCTGCGTCCGACAAAAAAAAACAAAAGCATGCCTGCAGCTGAGCAGAATATTAATAATCTTCAGTAGATACAGTTGCTTTAAGGTGGAAGTGCAGAGGTGAAGTTTAATGATGTGGGCGTATGAACAGGATTCCCACTCCACCCTGATAAACTGCACCGGCCATTAAACCATAAAACTTCCAGGACATCCGGTTAGTTAGACCAAGACGATTGTGATTGGTTTAAAGCAGTGGTGGAGTCTAGTTTTTTGTAGTGGGTATACTGTGATTTTCCCCTCCCAGCTTGATACTAGCCCGTCCCAGAGCAATAACCCAGCGGTGTAGTCTACATCACTGGTTCTCCAGCTTTTTTCAATAATGTTCCCCCTTTGAACAGTATTTTTAAGCCATGTACCCAACAGCAATGTACCCAACAGCCTTGGACCTGGAAAATATTTAAATACTGATGGAAAGACGGTAGAAAGAAGGAAGGAAGGCAAGAATAGGTCGAAAATAATAATAAAAACTTTGAAAAAAAACACAGAAGAAGGAAGGCAACACTAGGGCGACAAAAGTGACAAAAAAATTCAAATAAGCGACAAACTTCGAAAAAAGTGACAAAAACTTTGAAAAAAAGTAGAAAAAATGTGACAAAAAGTTAGAAGAAAAAAAGACAGTAGAAAAAAGTCAGAAAGAAAGGCAAGAATAGGTCAAATCAAACGACAAAACCTTCAAAAAAAGGTGACAAATTTCTAAAACAGAGACAAAAACTTTGAAAAAAGCGACAAACTTGGAGAAAAACATCACAGTAGAAGTAACTACAGCCTGGTAATTAAAACAACTTTTGCAAAAAAATTTCATGTACCCCCTGCAGTCTTCCAAAGTACCCCTAGGGGTACATGTACCCCCGTTTGAGAAACACTGGTCTACATGATACACAGGTATACGCAGTATACCAACTAAGAAAGCTTCAGCATTTCCATATTCCAACTTAAAAATGCCCAATGACACGCAACAACATACTTTCCATTATATTTTTGACATATTTAGAATTTTCATCTGTTTTTTTAATCTTTGCATAGGATAAAATAAATATATTTCCACAGTAAATTGGTTCATAAAAGTGTATCAGAATGCAGTAAATGAAGTCTTTGATGCTCAAAAAGGCTCCCAGACCCCCCCACTGTGATATGCACAACAGAAAACTCAGATTGGCCAGATAGTCTAGCTAGCTGTCTGGATTTACCCTGCAGAGATCTGAGGAGCAGTTAACCACAAGGGACGCACATCCGGACGAAAATACATGCATCCAGTGAAAAACTAACTCATTATTTTGAGATATAACAAATTTTGTGAAGTACTAACTCATTATTTTGAGGTATTATCTCATTATTTTGAGGTACTAACTCATTATTTTTTAGAAATGAAGTCATTATTTTGAGATATAACACATTTTGTGAAGTACTAACTCATTATTTTGGGGTACTATCTCATTATCTTGAGAAACTAACTAATTATTTTGAGATATATCAAATTTTTTGAGGCACTAACTCATTATTTTGAGATATAACTAATTTGTTTGAGGTACTAACTCAATATTTTGAGAAGGTTCTCATTATAAAGAACTTACAGGATGCTGTTTTTGTTCATCACATTGGCTGAATTGGGCTTCCGTACCCTCTAATATAACTCTATGTGATTCTCTTGTGCAGCTTTGTGGCAAAAAGTCCACTACGTGCAGCTCTAAAAATGGAAATTAAAACATCTACAACTGGACAAACTCCAACTCCAACCAGCGATGTGAACTCACAGCCCACACCCCCAGTTATTTATTTGGTTCCTGGAAAGCTGCCTCTTTTATCTCAGCTGCATGTATGGACCGGTTTATGTCGGCTCAGCCACAACAGACTCGCGGCAATAACTTTTATCCACGCACCCTCCGATGGCGCTAATGTGATTAATCGGCGACGGTGACTGATGGATCCAGATTCCTGGTTCTGTACGAAAGCAAACAATGAATGTCCTGGAAAGCCTGCTCTTATTTTTAGGGTCTGGCTGGGTTTTTTTTACGTAACGGGTCACAGCCATAAGAATAGCTCCATCAATCAGCGGCGCAGCGGCGTCCAAACGCTCTGGGAACGCTGGGATCAGAAAACACATCGTCGTGCCAGAGAGGCCAGCACGCCCAAAAACCACGATTCCACTTCCACTGTCCGAAAACATTATGTGGATACCACAAGGGTTTCACTTAAAAACAGAAAGATCAGAAGAAAAGTGAAAAAAAAGGTTGAAAAAAAAGTGAGTTGTTGAAAAAAGTGTTGATGAAAAAACTCAAATGTGTATAAAAAAAAAAACGAGAAATGTTGAAGAAAAGTAAAAATAAAAAATAATTCCTATAAGATGTACAGATTTACGTACAACGTTGCCTACGAAAAAGTGTCAAAACGTGGAAAATAACAAATGTTTTAAATCAGTGAAGGAAAAGCGGCGAAATGAGAAAAAAAGGACAAAAACATTGATTAAAAAAAGAGAAATAAAAGTTGAAAAAAGTTAGTTAGTTAGAAAAATGCGAGAAAAAATTTGGAAAATAAGGTGCCAAAAACCTTTTTAAAACAGTCGCCAAAAATGTTGGAAAAAAATCGTATACAAAGCAGATTCAAAAGTTGTTGTGTCTGGTTGTTATTTACCACTTTGTCTTCTCTTTTAACAAAATGTTCAATGCTTACACACACACACACACACACACACACACACACACACACACACACACACACACACACACACACACACACACACACACGTTTCTTTCTATCTTTGTGGGGACTCATCATTGACATAATGCATTCCCTAGCCCCTTACCCTAACCTTAACCATCACAACTAAATGCCTAACCTTAACCCTTTCCCTAACCTTAACCATCACAACTAAATACCTAACCTTAACCCTTACCCTAACCTTAACCAACACAACTAAATGCCTAACCTTAACTCTTACCCTAACCGTAACCTAATTCAAACCCTAATCCTAAAACCAAGTCTTAACCCTCAAACAGCCCTTTAAACATGTGGGGTCCAGCATTTTGGTCCCCACAAGGCTGCGCAGACCCCACAAGTATACTGTATTCTCCGGTTTTTGGACCCACGAATATAGTAAAACAGGTACACACGCACACACCGCACGCAAACTACACACACATGCACACACACACACACACACACACACACACATTCACACACACACACACACACACACACAGTCAGGGATTTTGGGCTTCAGACTGACCAGACGAGAGACATCACGGCCTTCTTGCGATGCCGCAGCCTCTCTGCTTTGCATAACGAGCGAGGAGAGAATACAATTAATGCAATTACCCAGAGCGCCATGACCCCAATCAACACCTTCACAGGAAGCACTTATATAACGAGGTGCCAGGCTCATAAAACGGAAATTTCAATACCAGCGCCCTTTTTTTTTTTTTGGCATGACTGTAATAATATGAAGATGAGTTTTTAAATAATTCTGCACAGACAGCATTAGATCTTTTACTATCAGCACTGAAAAGCATTGCAGTACATTAGAAAAAGTGGAAAGA
This sequence comes from Perca flavescens, assembly GCF_004354835.1. NCBI lineage: Eukaryota > Metazoa > Chordata > Actinopteri > Perciformes > Percidae > Perca > Perca flavescens. The sequence goes on from NC_041353.1 coordinate 2,469,741, forward strand.
CGATCCAAAATGGCTTTTCATAGATGTCCCTCGCCTTGCAAAACTCTGTTTGTTTCGGAAAAATCCCCTTCAAACTTTGAGCTAGCGAGCTCCACGCTGAAAATGTCGACATTTGAAGAAGATTAGGACGGTGCTCGGCTATATTTGCCCCTCCCATATCCCAGAATACATCTGTGGTGTAGCCAGACCTTCCTCCACACCGCTGTGGAGATAGAGCAGGTAATGCGAGACAGGGTTAGCTGTTCCCACAGCCCAATGGTCCCACAGCCCTATGTTCCCACAGCCCTATGTTCCCACAGCCCTATGGTCCCACAGCCCTATGTTCCTAAAGCCCTATTCCCACAGCCTATGTTCCTACAGCCCTATGTTCCCACAGCCCTATGGTCCCACAGCCCTATGTTCCCACACCATTAGGCTGTGGGACCATTGGCCACTCCCTGCGAGACTAGAGATTACACATCAGACCAGACGTTAACATGCTAAAAGTCCTGATTATTTACATGGAGTCTGGTGGAGATATGCTGGCTCTATACACGCTACAAGTCCTGATTATTTACATGGAGTCTGGTGGAGATATGCTGGCTCTATACACGCTAAAAGTCCTGATTATTTACATGGAGTCTGGTGGAGATATGCTGGCTCTATACACACTACAAGTCCTGATCATTTACATGGAGTCTGGTGGAGATATGCTGGCTCTATACACGCTAAAAGTCCTGATTATTTACATGGAGTCTGGTGGAGATATGCTGGCTCTATACACGGTAAAAGTCCTGATTATTTACATGGAGTCTGGTGGAGATATGCTGGCTCTATACACGCTAAAAGTCCTGATTATTTACATGGAGTCTGGTGGAGATATGCTGGCTCTATGCTCGCTAAAAGTCCTGATTATTTACATGGAGTCTGGTGGTGATTTCGGGGCTGTTTCATGTTAAACTAAAAGGATCTTACTTTTTAACTAAAAGCTCTATCTCTGTAGGGATCCTTTCCATAATGTTGTCAGACACTTAGAATAATAATCTGAGTCTGTGAGCGGCAACAACAGAACCCTTAGTGGACACTAACTGATGCTGAACATCTGTCCTGTAGGGTTACATCACAGCCTTGTTCACGGCTGCCGGTTACAGCGATCTCGCTCAATACTGGACCATCTTCAAACATTTTATTTCACATTAGTCACTTAGACACAAATTCATGGGCAAATAGTCCAGGTTGGGAAAAAAAAACTATAATTACCTTCAAGGTAAATGTGCAGCGAAGAGAGACTAAAAGTGTCATAAAACACAATTTGCTGTATTTGAAGCGAAGAAATTGGACGACGGCGACCTCGGATCAGCCCGCTGATGGACCATCGCCCTCTGTGCATCAACCTCTCACCGTCCTGTGTGACGTTGCTTCAGCTCGGAGACGTGCACGCACGTGTCCACCGGTGACACATCAATCACAGGAGGTTGCTCGCCGGCAGGCTGTTACAGCTTCTATTACCCATCACGCACCGGGGGTTTCATCAGCAGCTCATATCATCTGTCTGAAGCCACAGTCACCTCATCCAATGTGACAAAACAAATGCACATTTTAGCAGTTGCTTTGAGGTTATGGAGGGGTGTGGGGGGGTTTATGTCAGTTAGGATGCTGCAGAAAGTGAATGCTAAGGAGGCTGCGTGAATCATAGACAAGGACTCTGGACTTTCAGTTTTTTTTTTTTATAACCCTAACCCACACGTGTCAAACTCAAGGCCTTTTTTTTCGATGTTTTTGCCACTTTTTACGAAGTTTTTCGGGCCTTTTCTGGCATTTTTGTTGCTTTTTACGACATTTTTTGTCACTTTTTTTCTTTGATGGCTAAGTTACTTTTTGGGAGCTTCTATTTGGACCAAACTGTAAGTGAGAAGACTATATTAGACACTCTGCAATAATCCAGTAAAAGATCCTTGACTTTTTCGATGAAATAAAAGCATGTGAATAAACTAAACATGTCCGGCCCTTGATGTCATTCTTAGTTTCCAGTGTGGCCCTCTGGGAAATTGAGTTTGACACCTCTGCCCTAACCTGTCACATTCACACAGTTCTACAGTCATACTGCACTGGGAGCTGCCCAGTACAACCCCAGTCTGATCTGCTGGGGTTAAGGGCCTTGCTCAAGGGCATCTCAGTGGTGATAATGAGCGAGGTACGAGCACTGCTCTTTCACTTTCACCACCCAGATTTTTATCCTGTCGGTCTGACCTAACCTTTAGGCCAACACTGCCATTAAATAATGCTGTAATATTATTATTTTTTCCCAGAATGCATTGCCAGTTACAGTATCCTTTAGAACATTAAAACTAGTAAGATGTGAGATTTTAGCTGTACATTTAAATGAAAAAGGTTTACATTGTGGCTGTTCTCTTTGGGCTTGTAACTGCCGGCCGGTGCTTTCACATGTTGTTAATTCCAAATTTAAAACACATCAACCTTGACATAATAGTACATTAAACATTAACATCTACATAAAGTCCAAGGTCTTTATGGGAGGAAACACTGCTCCAGAAATAGCCTCCTTATCCCGATTACAGTTTATTGAGCGGCTCGGAGATAAGGTATTGAACGCCATCACTCTGCATCAGGTCACCGAGCCCAAAAAAAGACATCTTAACTGTCCTCGGTCACAGGTTTGTCTTTCCCGTCCGTCCTCCTGTCCTCGCTGTGGTCTCCAGCAGGAAACAAACTGAAACTCCAGCCCTTTGTCCTTCCTCCGTAAGGCCGGTTACACACTGGCTACGTGGTGTGTCCATTTTATATTTCGGCTCCCATGGTAACTGGTTAGAGCGTGCACGCTGCCTGCGTGACACGCTCGAGCCGCGCCGAAAACGCGTGCATGCTACAAATAGAACCGATGCCTATTTTTCACGCAAGCGTGTTCGAGGCGTTTCCAGACAAAATAGAATAGGAAAAGATGTTTATATGTTGCGTCTCTTTTAAGTAGTTTTGCATCTCTTTGAAGTAGTTTTGCATCTCTTTGAAGTAGTTTTGCGTCTCTTTGAAGTTGTTTTGCGTCTCTTTGTAGACGTTTTGCATCTCTTTGAAGTAGTTTTGCGTCTCTTTGTAGACGTTTTGCGTCTCTTTGAAGTAGTTTTGCGTCTCTTTGTAGACGTTTTGCGTCTCTTTGAAGTAGTTTTGCGTCTCTTTGAAGTAGTTTTGCGTCTCTTTGTAGACGTTTTGCATCTCTTTGTAGACGTTTTGCGTCTCTTTGAAGTAGTTTTGCGTCTCTTTGTAGACGTTTTGCGTCTCTTTGAAGTAGTTTTGCGTCTCTTTTGAAGTAGTTTTGCATCTCTTTGAAGTCGTTTTGCGTCTCTTTGTAGACGTTTTGCGTCTCTTTGAAGTAGTTTTGCGTCTCTTTGTAGACGTTTTGCGTCTCTTTGAAGTAGTTTTGCATCTCTTTGTAGACGTTTTGCGTCTCTTTGAAGTAGTTTTGCATCTCTTTGAAGTCGTTTTGCGTCTCTTTGTAGACGTTTTGTGTCTCTTTGAAGTAGTTTTGCGTGCCGTAATTAATCTGTGGCTACAGTAACCTAGCGAACAGAAATAAAGAAACAGCATTTCTTTAGTGGTGCAGAGGAAGTGTGTTTGAGGCGTTTCCAGACAAAATAGAATAGGAAAAGATGTTTATATGTCATTTTGCATCTCTATAGACGTTTTGCGTCTCTTTTCAGTTGTTTTGCTTCTCTTTGAAGTCATTTTGCGTGCAGTACTTCATCTGTGGCTACAGTAGCCTAGCAAACAGAAATAAAGAAACAGCATTTCTTTAGTGGTGCAGAGGAAGCCCTCATATTACCATCATATTTTTAGGTTTTGGAAAAACTACAAAAAGACAACCAGTAAGACTAATTTTTGCTCAGACATAATAACTTCTATAGAAAAGCGAAAAATTAGGAAATCTGAAGTACGTAGAAGCAGAACTCAAAGGCAGTGTGTAAAACGTAAAAAACTAAAACGCTTCATCACCGCATGAGATGTAACAGCGACAGCTTATTATTTTTTTTTTTAATTGGCTGCAGGTGACTGACAGCTGACTCCGCCTCCCCCCACGCTCCTGCAGGAGGGAGCTGACAGATGTGACAGATGTGGTTGATGGATCGTAATAAACAGTTTCCTCACAAACACGGCAGGTTTCTGTTTCATCAAATCAGCGTCAGAGCGGAGACGCGAGGAGCAAGCGCTGATGTATGGAGGCTTTTATTTTCACGTTGGCAAAGGCCGTTGTCACACGGGAGACGGGGGAGACAAGAGAGCCAGAGGGGGGGGGGCTCTGTGTCCTTTGTCAAGGACCTAATTACCTGCAGCAGGAGTGGAGGAGAAGGGGAAGAATAACACAGTCCTCTCAAATTCTTATTTCCTGAATCAATCCAGTGTGACTCCATCTTTTTTTTTATACGTTATGATAATAACATATAATATATATAAGTTCATTTGTGAAATTATCATGTTTTAAAACCTGACCTGAAGGCAGTTTAGACTTGTTGTCATTCCAAACAAAAACCAGTGCCACCACATTGGGAGGTTTTTCTGCCGTGTTGGATGTTTTATAAAAGCGGCAAATTCCGGTTTGTGTTTTTGCGTCTCTTTGTGTTAATTTTGCGTCCATTTGTGGTGTGGTTTCTTGGTCTCTTTTTAGTCATTTTGCGTCTCTTTGTGTCCATTTTATAGCACCTTTCCAACCAAAGCTAGCTAGTTATCGCTAGCGCTACCTGGTAACTTAAGGCAAAGTCTGCCGATTTTCTGTTTTGCCGTATACAATGCAGATAAACCTTTAGCCTGACCAGCCAGACCCACATCCAGATGTTAGGTCTGGGAACTCCAACCATTGGCATGGCTCAATCCGAGTGGCGGGACAAACGGTTGTCTTTCATATTCCCTCTGCACGCAATAGGATAGTGCTCCAACCAACCAGAGCAACGCTAGCTGATAGATTCAACTTTAAACTGCAAACACGTCTTCCTTTTTTAAGAATGACTTCAGAGCCGTTCTTTGTTCTTTTCTCAAAGAAAAGCTGAACTCCAAGTCTTCCAGAAGACCTCTGTTCACCAGCAGCAGCAGCAGCCATAAGCCCCGCCCACCGACTCTATACACGATGTGATTGGCCTGACTAGAGTTTGGTTTTTCCAGCGTGCAAGCCAACAGAGAGTTGCTAGACGACCCTAGCTGCAAATTACATTTGCTGTCTCTAGGGGGCGTCTAGATAAACCGTTCAAGATCTGCTGGATGACTCACTTCAGAAGAGTTCAAAATCGGCAACTTTCCCTCTTTCGCGTTTAGCTTAGCGCAACGCCATTGACGTCATGAACAACACTGCTTTAGTCATCCTGCCCAGCTCCACCCTTTTGTCCAAATATAGTCACTTCTCGCTCCAAAAAACCAAGATGGCGACGGAGAAAGTGCAAAACTTGAGGCTTCCCAATGGGTGGAGTCTCTGCTGCTACCTACATTATTTTTTACAGTCTATGGTTTTGGCCCATTTTCCCTTCAACAAAAATGTATCACCACATGGTTCTGTCGGACGTCCTGCCTCCCATTAACCCTGACAATGCAACTTGTTGGTATCCTGAGTAAAAATGGAAAATTAACTATTTTTTAGCTGCCTAAATTTTAGTTTTTGACGCATTTATCTGCGTTTTTTTTTCAATACAACTGGATACATCACTAGCATCAACTTGTTACTGCTAGTTTTACACTTTTTCAGGGAATTCATGGTCAATAAACCTAATTTATATGAACGTATAGCCTTACCTAATTATTTAGTTAAAAAAACAATTGAAATTATGAATTATTTCGACAAATAGTTATGATTGAGTGAAAAATCACAGACTTTCTCAGGATACTGTTTTTAATTTTTTTTTCAAATGCTATAAAATTTAAAACACGTCCAAAATTCAATGAAAGTAGTGAACTGATACTTAATTTTTTTGGCGAAGAGCATTGTATTGAACCATTCATGTTATTTTTGGACAATTTGCTTGAAAGAAACCCAAATTTCCAACATGACATCATGACTTTGCGTAAACATACACGCAAATTTCCTATAGCCAAGTGGCGTGTTATCTGTACGCATTTTGAGCTATCTGCGTGTACGTCTACGCTGTATACAGCGGACGTAAACATCGCGAGAACGTGCCGTACTATCGGCAGAATAATGTCACACGCTTGTAAAAAAAAAAGGAAAGAACATTGGGAAAGGCTTTAGTAACACAAAAAATGACAAAAACACGACAGTGACCAACGTCACACGCTTAGGAAAACAATAAACGGTTGGGTTTAGGAATGAAACATTGGGGGAAGGCTTTATTTAAAAAAAAAAAAAAAACAGTTGATAAACGCCACAAGCGGGACGCAATCCCGGCTCTCCTGGGTCAAAATCCTGTGTTTTACCCATGCGCAGACTTCTGTCCTTTCATACTACATGTAATGTAAGTGAATGGAGGCCAAATGGCATTGATAAACACGCTAAAAAGCGATTATGCGTCTTGATAACATACCAAAATGGTATACGAATTGGCGTGTCATACATACGCCACTTCATGAGCTCAGTCTGCAAATTTCTGATGTTGAAATTTTCATATTTGACCTGAGGCCAACATGAGGGTGAAGGCTGCAGGGAGGTGAAGGGATGTACCGGCACCCACGAGACGTTTAAAGGCCGGGTGCATTTGCAGTAATTCACAGCGATGTTGAGCAGGAGCTGTCACACAGACGGGGGGTTAACTAACAGCAGATGTATGACACCACTAATGGGAGGCTTTTAGCACAACAATTACCCTCTAATTCTGTCTTCACACTGTCAGTGATCATCCCTCAGGGCCGTAATGATTCACTCATTATATCAGCGCATTGATAGAATAAGACAACTGCATTGATTTTACACCAGAGGTGCCCGAATTCTTTCATATGAAGGGCCAGAAATGTATCTGTATGGAAGGCCAAACAACAAGATGTTGTTGAATGTCGTTATTCTTGTTAGTCAGTCGTAGATAAAACATATAATATGTAATTTAATAGGGAAGTTTACCAGCACTGGGCTCAGTAAAACTCAGATTAAGTCCTTTTAAGCTGCACAAAATGAACATTTCGTATTCATTACAGTTTGGATTTTACAGCAAAATAAGACGAGAATAAGCACGAGCATTTCAAATTCCTTGAAGGACTAATCCAAGGAGAACAAATATGTATGTTGATTTATTGTTGGCCTAATATCAGTTTTAGGCTGTGTTTTTTTTATCCATATAAATTTTAACTGTTCAGATGTATTTGGCTTGGACGCAATGTCTTTTGAATATTGAGTAGGAAAAAATGTAAATAAAACTCGTGACTTGCTTGATTGTCACAAAAAAGGACTTGGACTTGCTTGAGACTTGAAGGTTAAGACTTGAGACTTGCTTGTGACTTGCCCATGTGTGATGTGACTAACTCCCATCCCTGGCAGAGCAGCAAGGCAGGTCTGCTTGGTTCTTTTCAGGGAATGATTGTTAAGATTTACAAAGACTATGATTAGGACATTTCCTCTCTAACTGGGACGTTTTGGGACCGACTGGTGGGACTGCTGTGGACGAAGTACACACAGAGATACACTGGTAAGAGCCAATGAGGTTTAACCCTGTATCAGCTCATATAAATAGCTCACGGTACTGGATTGTGTTAACAGTTCACTTCATTTAATATTGTAGGTGGCGTTTTCTTTTGCAGGGTGCAAATGTTCCACCAAAACCAGTTCCTTCCTGAGACTATTAAGCAGAGTCTCCTGGCTGCGTCCGGAGCTTAGCACTGCCCCAAAACGATTTTGATTGGTTTAAAGGTGCCCTGCCACATGTTTTTCATGACATTGTGGTAATGTCTGAAGTTCTACCATGGACTCTGTAAAATATTTTGTGGAAAAAAGGCCTTGGTTTCCTTGTTTCAAGCCATTCTAGCGCGGTATAGAAAGCCTGCCAGAAGACTCAGCTCGATTTCTCTCAGTTCTCATTAATATTTGAATCTGATTGGCTAACAGCTAGCCAATGAGAAACTGGCAGTCAGAATCCTTTACCCAGCCCAACTGGGCGAGCTCATGAATAGTAATGAGCTCAGGCAACATGATGTCAGACTGACCAGCTTTTGTGATTGGTCTGATTTCTCCTCTTATTTCTGTCCAGTGGCTAGAGCTGACAGAGGAGGTAGCACTTCATTTTCACATTCAAAACATAACACAAACACATATGGACCGGACATATTTCAAAAAATGCAAGCAAAAACGGTTTTGTATGGCAGGGCACCTTTAAAGAAATGCAAGAAATCCAGAGTGATTTTTCCTCCTAGCACAGAATGCATCCTTCGTGCTCAGAGGCGTGAACGGCGAGCTGACTGGCGGGGGGGAAACAGGTGCTGCATGCAGTCACTTCTTTAAAATAGACTCCCAGCACCACCAGAGCATTCCTGCCGCTCCGCTCGCCGCAGAGAACAACAATACAGCGGCTCAGATGACGGAGGCTGAAAAGCTTCCCGCTGTCACGCTGCCAAAGCCTCCATATCTCTCTTCATCTCTTTCCTCCACCATCCAACCCACCCAATATAAAAAAAACAACCTTTCACACACTTGTTACTGCCATCATGATGGAAATAAATAAAGCCAGTGAAGCCCATGAAGGCAAAACCGTTCCTCAGTTCAAAATCATTCAGTTTGTAGGGTTTATTTCAGTGAGTTCTGAATCACAGGTTAAAGATTAATACAGATTTTATTATTATTATTATTATTATTATTATTATTATTATTATTATTATTATACAAGCAGGCTTAAAAGTCTCATTGTGTAACGTGTTTAGTTGTCAAATCTCAAAATCTGTGTTGCCCCGTTCACAAACTTGTCCTTTTTCATGAATATTTACCACCACCATCAATTCCAAGTATTCCTATTGGCTGGAAATTTTACATTTTGTATTTGCACGGACTGGGATAGGCGCTCCATAATCATGCTGCATCTTGAAATATGTTAGCCGGTAAGGGACATACAGGACATAGGCAGCATGGTGGCTCAGTGGTTAGCACTTCTGCCTCACAGTAAGTTGGCACTGCAGAGTTTGATCCCTGGTCCAGACAGGGCCTGTCGGTGTGGAGTTTGCATGCTCTCCCCGTGTTTGCGTGGTTTCCTCCCACCATAAAGACACGCATGCTAGGTAACTAGGACTACAGTTGAAAATTAGCCAACTGGCTAACACTGGCACATAAATGTTGATTAATGTGCATTGTCCTAATCAAATTAATAAAACCTACTGCTCCGCCTTTCACGATTTCTCTGTCACATGATAAACTCACAGCTGCTGCTAATGCTGCTAATGCTGCTAACGGGTATCGTAGCTTCCCGGCCCCGGTGGTAAGTTTGAAGAAGGAAAACATGGAGGACCACACGTATTCAAAATCCAAATTTCAGGAACAGGAGTCTTCTTCTTCTTCACCCAGAAAAAGAAAAAGCATATAGAAAAGAGCAAGAGACCGGCTACCGTTGCTGTAATACCTACCTTGAACTGCGTGGCGTTAGAGAGTTGATTGTGATATATGATCTCAACGCCAGATGGGAGAAATTCCCACACATTGGACCTTATTAAAGCGTTTTGGTGAAAACTATCAGCAACGTTTTTCTGCTTTTACTAGGCCTGCAACTAGTGATTATTTTCATCATGGATTAATGTGTGGATTAAGTAGTTTGGTCTCTAAAATCCTTGAGTTTCCCAAAAAGCCCAAGATGATGTCCTCAAAGGTCTTGTTTTATCCCCAACTCAAAGATATTCAGTTTACTGTCACAGAGGAGAGAAGAAACTAGAACATATTCATATTTAACAAGCTGCAGACAGAGAATTCCTCTCCAGAAGTTAGTCTCCTGTGTCAGGACTTTAGGTTGGAGGTGTTGCAGCTCTCACACAGTTACTGCTGAGGTAAACACATCCTCTGATTGGGCCTGTGGCATTTGTATTTTATCCTTTCCTCTAGTCTCACATTGCCAGACCTTCCTCCACAGAGCTGCAGAGGAAGGTCTGGCTATAGTCCACACAGCATTCCTGGATGGGAGATGCTCTGGGTGCTCTGGTTTACTGGCATTTCTTTAAACCAATCACAGGTTCAGGTTCAGGTTACTTTATTTACTTTATACATCGTTAAAACTTTGTAGACCGCCACATAACATGCAATACACAAAACATTAAAACATATAAAACAGACAGTAGAACATGGATAAAAAAAACAGTTCATGACCACATTGACTTTGAAAGTCAATTAAGTGTGAAATTCTACAGCTAGTACATGACCAAAGTGCTTGTGCGTTGTGTGCAAGTAATCCTATAGTTTGTTTAATGGAGTGAATGCCGCTGGGACAAAACTGTAGTTCTACAACCAGGTACCTTTAGGCTAGCCTCCAACCAGAGGGAAAATACTGGAATTCCCTATTCAAAGGGTGTAGGCTATGTTCTAAGATGGCCATAGCTATCCGCTGTAGTTGTAGTTGGGTGGGGCTAAGCTCAGGATGGAGCCAAGGTGCCTCTGCTAAATAGTCTTGGGCTGGGAACCTCAGCTAGGGAGGTTGGTCGGGGGGGTGGATGGGTCAAATACAAGACCCGCCCGGGCACGTTACCATAAGTCGCTTTCTTCTTTAACCGTCCCGTTATTCCTGCGTGTCACTGAACCCACAACCTTTTCCTTAAAGGTCCCATGGCATGAAAATGTCACTTTATGAGGTTTTTTAGCCTATGGTCCCCCAGTGGCTAGAAATGGTGATAGGTGTAAACCGAGCCCTGGGTATCCTGCTCTGCCTTTGAGAAAATGAAAGCTCAGATGGACCAATCAGGAATCTTCTCCTTATGAGGTCATAAGGAGCAAGGTTACCTCCCCTTTCTCTGCTTTGCCCGCCCAGAGAATTTGGCCCACCCATGAGAAAGAGCGAGACATCATGGCTTTCAAACGAGCAAAGTGGTAGTTGGCCACACCCCCACCCTCCACCTTGCCCCCCCACCCCCCTCCTCTCCTTCTCAATAGCTAGAGACACAGAAATGGCACATCCTAAGGAAAGATCATTGTGGGACTGGCTCTAGTGGCTGTAGTTCTGCACCAAGGCTGAATTTTGGGAAAGACACTTCAGATACAGTATTAGGGGACCACTAAGGTCTATATAAAAGAGACTTCAGATACAGTATTAGGGGACCACTAAGGTCAATATAAAAGAGACTTCAGATACAGTATTAGGGGACCACTAAGGTCTATATAAAAGAGACTTCAGATACAGTATTAGGGGACCACTAAGGTCAATATAAAAGACACTTCAGATACAGTATTAGGGGACCACTAAGGTCTTTATAAAAGAGACTTCAGATACAGTATTAGGGGACCACTAAGGTCTTTATAAAAGAGACTTCAGATACAGTATTAGGGGACCACTAAGGTCTATATAAAAGAGACTTCAGATAAAGAGTAAAGAGTTACAAAGAATATGTTTGAAGCCTTTACTCTCTACGTTTCGGGACCTTACTCCGCAGCCGCAGTCTTGCAATGCAAGACAAACAGTTTCTTTATTGGAAACAGCTCTTTCTTTATGACCAAGTTGTTCTGAGTTTGTTTTTATGGATTAACAGCTCCTGTGATTGTCCAACAAACTTCCATTTCATCTAAAGCAGTGCTTCCTTTTTTAGGTACATTACATTACATGTCATTTAGCGGATGCTTTTATCCAAAGCGACTTACAGTTGTTATATATCAGAGGTTGCACGCCTCTGGAGCAACTAGGGGTTAAGTGTCTTGCTCAGGGACTCATTGGTTGATGTATCACAGGGGGAATTGAACTTGGATCTAGGTATTAAGAAAGGCTATTATTGTAACGGACTGTGTTTTTTATTACATAATAATCAATTAGGAGAAGCTACTATTTCAGCATTTCCTCCTCTGTATGAATTACTCATCACCAATTACTGTAGGTATGATCATGTTTGTTCCCTTATATCAGAACTGAACAAAAATAAAAACTAACTTGGTGGAGTTTTTTTGCAGCATTCAGAGTCCAAAACAAGGACCAAACTTCTTGGTGGATAAAACATCAGTGATTAAAAAGAACAATCCCATAATAAGGCTTCTGAAAAACAGCCACTTATCTATGTTATATATCTGGGTTGTTGCAGTGGAGACTGTCAGAGGGAAGAAGTGGCTTCATGGTGTTCATGCCATGATTTAAGGGCATTTAGATTGAAAGTGAGTCCCTCCCCCCATGCCTGCACACACACACACACACACACACACACACACACACACACTCTCTCAGTGTGATTGCAGTAATGCAGTGGAGCGTTGAGGAGGGGTCGTCCTTGTCCCTCTGCAGCCTTTTTATGTCCTGATGTGCAGCCTCGGACCTCATAATCTCGGAGAGAGAAACGTCTCTTCGGCACTCAAAGTCAATTTGCCACAAGATCTCACGGCAAATGGTGCAAATCTGAAATAAAATGGTCTGATTCTAGATGACGTTCTGGACGCGTCGAAGCTTGCAGTTGTGCACGTTCCCAGAATGCAGATACTGGACAGGACTGGAGAGATGTATATGATATTTTTTATACAAACAGGCGGGTTTGTTTGAACAGTTGTTCAGTGTTATTCCCTCTGCAGGCAGGCAGCCGGTTTACACTCCTGTTTGTTTCTTTCCAACCCAGTCTCACGGCAGTTCGTGAAATGGTCACGTTATTTAATCTATTGATTCGTGTACACGGACACGTTTATCTCGTTGTTGTTTTTTTCCGTGGTGGTCAGCACGTTTTTTTTTAAACTAATGGATAAGGGGCGGCTACGGTAGTGAATAGTATGAAAGGCTGAACATCCGCGTGTAAGAGCCAATATTGATACTTATAAAGTTTTAGTAGTTTTCCTTTAAAACATTTTGTAATGCTCCTTTAAGGATAAAAGTGATGAAATCACCACCCCCTAGGCAGACTAAGCAGCCCACGGAGCTACACAGTTTTTTGACCATACAATAGAGAAGAATCTCGTAACTCTTATTTTCCTCCGAAGATTCTCGTGTGTCAAGCTTAATGGTGGTGGTAAAGTGCATTGAGAAAAGATTGCCGCCACATGTGAGTAAAAAAAACTCAGTTCTCGATGGAAAGAAGAACGGACTCATGTGGATTAAAGCCATTTCTGTGGTTGGGGTGGCGCAGTGGATATGACACGTGCGTTTGGTGTGGGAGACCTGTGTTCGATTCCCACTGCGATACATCAACCAATGTGTCCCTGAGCAAGACACTTAACCCCTATTAGCTCCAGAAGCGTGCAACCTCTGATATCTAGCAATTGTAAGTCACAATGACATGTAATGTAATGTAATATAATGGAAAGGATGGGTCAAACAACACAGGATTTTCACCTTGGAGACCTGGGATCGTGTCATGTTTCCTTTCCTGGTTCTTCTACGTGCTGAGCACCACGAAAGAAAATGAGATAAACGTGTCTGTGTACACGAATCCGTCATGGTTGTATGTTTCTGTTTCCTGTTTTATTTTGAAGTCTTTGTTTTCCTCCCTAGTCTTGTCTAGTTTGGCTTCCTGTCTTGTGTTTTCCTGCCTGTTCTGATTGTTCTCATACACAGTATATATAAACTGGACCACCAGATCCCGTGTCTCTGGACAGAGACCAGTGAACGATATTAGAAGTCTGTTTTCCTTTACAATCCTGAATCCCCTGGTTGAGATTGTGCTGCCTCCTCCTCCCATCCTCAGTCCATGAACCCAGTAAACACATGAATGAAGGAAACAGGGACTGTCCTTCCTTTGCTGTACCTGAAGTTGCTGCATTCAGGCTGCTGTCTGGAGATTCCTTCATGAACAACTCGTATTCTTCCAGATGTTTCAGACCAGATGTTGTAACAGCGGCCATGTTGTGTATAGTTTAGGGTCATCGCCACCACCAGACCAATCAGCATTGAACAGATTGAACATGTAGCTGGACTTAAATGGCCTTCTTTTGACTGAAAGTGCTGCCAAACAACAACTTTTTCTGCTCACCAGATCCATGTCCACTTTCTCCCAGCCTGCTGCATTGAACGCTCCACCTACGTAAACACCTTCCCGTAATCAACGGCGCCGTCATTACGGAGACCAACGTAAGTGTGCAAGCGTAGGGTTCGGTTCACTGGGAAAAAAATTCTAAGATTCAGCAGAAACCGAACTCCGTCAAAAAGCCCAATATTCAGCAGAATCTGAAGCCGAATCCTGGATTCGGTGCATCCCTGTATAAAAATGAATATACTTGATATAAGGTGTCAAAATGGCGACAAAAATGCTAAAGAAAGGTCACAAAAAGATCATAAAAAGGTGACAAAAAGGTGACAAAAATGCAAAAAATAAAGGCAATAAAAAGGTGAAAAAAATGCCATAAAAAGGTGACAAAAATGCCATAAAAAGGCCACAAAAAGATTATAAAAAGGTGACAAAAATGCAATTAAAAAGGCCACAAAAAGATTATAAAAAGGTGACAAAAATGCCATAAAAAGGCGACAAAAAGATTATAAAAAGGTGACAAAAATGCCATTAAAAAGGCCACAAAAAGATCATAAAAAGGTGACAAAAATGCCATAAAAAGGCAACAAAAAGATTATAAAAAGGTGAAAAAAATGCAAAAAAAATACGAAAAAAGGCGAAAAAAGGTGCGGATAGCACATTACATTTTGTCAGCGATGGAAAGTAACTTTTCCGTGATTAAAAGTACCTAAGTAAGAGACTGTGATATTGTAATATAACTAATTACTCTCAAATGACAGTAACTAGTAAACTAACACTGTTTGTATCCCATCTACTGGCTGGACCTCTGGGAGTTTGATCTGAAAGCACTCAGGAGCTCGGAGAACAAAGTTCAGGTTACAACGTCTTAACAGTTTAGTGAGACCCAGAGATATGTCTTTCTGTTTCTAACAATCGCTACTTTCACTTTGAATATGTGAGAGTAGATAAGATAAGAAAGGGGCACTAAATAAAAGGATTTGTTCACATAAATCTTCAGGCAGAAAAACACTAACAATTTATGATCCTAATTAAAACAGATGAAAGTTCAGAGTTTTTACACAATGAAATAGATAAGTTAAGATATACTTTTTTTGTTCTCAGCACATCAGTCTGCAAGTGAGGGATTCACTGATCCAAAGTGAAAGCTGAAGCTCTCCTCTTCCTCTGACGTTGTCTTTGGCTGACAGTCCAGTAATGGATGTGACCCTCTTCCACACTTTACTGCCGGCTGCCGCTATGAACACCTTCTCTCTCTGATTGAAGTGCTGCTTTTATTGACAAGAGATTATTTTTTATTTCCTCCATTTTATTAACTTTAAGAGCTCGCACGTTAATAATTATCAAACACACTTCACTAAAGAGTGAAGTGACATTTGAGGTCTGGATTTTATTGTATTGTTTTTTTTGTTTTTTTTACGTTTTGTTGAGTATCACTTGAATGGATATCCAATTAAAATCAAACACTTTGTGTGACATTTGTAGTTTCATTCAGTGATTTTATTTGAAGTGTCTGACAACATTATGGAAAGGATTTCTAAGGAGGTTGACCTTGCTGTTAAAGAGTAAGATCCTTTTTTTTTAAACATGAAATCATCCGTGAAATTGCGTTCGCCAAACCCACCAGACTCCATGTAAATAACAGTAATTTAAGCATCTTAAAATACACTTCATTCAGAGTTGACAGAAACAAAATAAAACTATGAAAAGCTGTTTTGGGTAGTCTTTCTACTTTTACAATCGCAACTCTAGTTTTTGGTTGAAATAAACACCTAGTTTATCGATTTAGATGTGAAAATATGCTGGCTCTTTACACGTTAAAAGCATTGCTTTTTTAAATGGAGTCTGGTGGGTTTAGCGCTAGCGACTTCAGAGCTGTTTCTGGTTAAACAGAAAGGTCTTAAAGAGGTTTTAAAAAGGTCTATCTCTGTAAGGATCCTTTCCATAATGTTGTCAGACACTAAGAATATTAATCTGAGTCTGTCAGCGGCAAAATAAAAGCACTTAGTGGACCAAAAACGGTAGGTAGGCCTACCCTTTAAGACTTCAACACTGAGGCTCACCAGGTAAATACCACCTTTGTTTCAGGACTGCTATCTCTAAGCCTCCCATATCATATATGAGTGGCAGTAAAAGACTCTCCTTTGTTTCCAAGCTGTGATGAGTGACGTTCATATTTCAACAGGATAGTTATAAAGAAATTTTAAAAACAAACGCGGAGAAGGAAGTGCGACGCACCTCTGTTGATATGGTTAATCATTTGAATGTTCAGCGGAACAGGAGCCAGATAATTTAGTTAAACATTCACAGATGCAAATTGGTATCAGTTTATTAAAGACAATAAACTTAGTTTAGGTGCAGCATGGCATGGGCACACATTGGATAACAAGAAGCAGGAGAAATGATAGGCTTACAAAATATAGATACAGAGACTATGTAGCAGGGATGCACCGAATCCAGGATTTGGCTTCAGATTGGTCTGAATATTGGGCTTTTTGACGGGGTTCTGGTTTCTGCTGAACCTTAGACTTTTTAGGTGCAGCGTTCAATGCAGCAGGCTGGGAGAAAGTGGACATGGATCCAGGATTCAGGTTCGGCAGAGTCTTAACCAGTGGATTCGGTATTCGGCCAAACCACAAAAATCTGGATTCGGTGCATCCCTACTATATAGTATATACGCTACCACTAACACCAACTTATTACCAGTAAAAACGTAGGAACAAAAATGACCAAAACACTTGAAAAAGAGTCAAAAACGCTGAAAAAAGTGGCAGGGAGAGAGTGTAAGAGTGAGATAACTTTATTTACAGACTCAAGGTCCAGATAGAAAATAATAATAAACACATACAGACATACTGACTACCACATTTTACATAAAGTGAACATACAAAAAATACATACATACACATAGCTATGCACATTAATTAAAACAGGTACAGATGTTCCAGTGTTTCCAGAGTTGGGTATCCAGGTATATGTGGTATCACTAAGTTAAAGCAGGGTTGGTTAAGGCAGTTCAAATTTTATTCTCTGACTCTGTTAATCGGCACATGAATCTGTAGATAAAAATCCTCAGAACAGCATGGAAGGTGGGAACATTACCCATTAACAAATGGCGAGCACTGGTCCATCTTGGACACTTCAGCAGGATTTTTAGTGCATCGTTGTCTGCCACCTTTATCTTATTTATCTTTGCTTTACTGTAGCTGCACCATAGCTGTATACAATGGAGTACAGTATATGTTTAACTTCTTCAGTACACATAATGAAATTTGCGTACCAGCATATTTGCTTGTCCATATAATTTACAGCACTGGTGCTGTATGTCATCATCATCACAAAGACCATCCCTGATGATGTGGTTCAGGTATTTTTTTTTTTTTTTTTTTTTAACTATGTTTAGCTCTTGCCCTGTCCTCTCTGCCCTGTTCTGGCAATCATTACAACAATCTTCTTTGCATTGAATTTTATGTCATACTGTAGTCCACATGTGTCAAACTCGAGGCCCGCGGGCCAAATCTGGCCCCTCGCAGTTATGATCCAGCCCACATATCAATTTAGGTTCACAATACATTTTGGCCCACTTAGTTTTTGTCTCTTTTTCTGACGTCGTTGTGACTTTTGCCAAAGTTTTTGACAATTTTTCTTTAGTTTTTGACACTTTTTCTGACATTTTGTCACTTTTGCCGACATTTTTTGTAATTTATTTCTGACATTTTTGTCACTTTTTCTGACGTTTTTTTCGTCTTTTCTATGATGGCTGAGGAACTTTCTCTTGACTTCTTCAGGACTTTATGTCAACCAAACTGTGAGTGAGAAGACGATATGACACATGCAATAATACAGTCAAATATATTTTACTTTTTTGATTAAATAAAAGCCTATCAATAAACTAAACATGTCTGGCCCTTAATGTGATTCTTATTTTCCAGTGTGGCCCTCTGGGAAGTTGAGTTTGACACCCCTGCTGTAATCCATAGTTTAAGCCGACTCTAAGCAGTTTCTGTAGGCCAGCACTATATGGAGACATAATTAAATCATCTGCATATATCAGATGATTAATACGCCTATCCCCCACCATACAGCTAGTCTTACACACTTCTGTCCTTGAAAAATCATCCATATACAAATTAAAAAGAACAGGTGACAATATTCCACCTTGTCTAACCCGATGCCGATGTTGTCTTCCCCCATCTAGTTTGATGGGAGTACCAATAATGCAAGATACGTATTACGTATTCCTTTTTTTGTGATTGTTGGGGGCAAAAATCCTTGATTATGCGGCATGTTTTCTTAAAAAATGCTATGGAATATGCGGGATATTTATGCAATTTTATGCGATGAAATTGCATGAACTTGCAAAAACTGCGGTTTGATGAAAAAGAGAAAAAACAGTGATTATTTATATATATATATATATATATATATATATATATATATATATATATATAAACAGCATATATAATATAGACAGCAGGAGCACTTAGACAAATAAATTTGAGTAGACATCAGATATTAAGATAGCTTTCTTATTGGATACCAACTTAAGAGACTCAAAGTACATGTCAGATTCAACCTCCAACACCTGCTTTTCGATGATGTTCACATCGCATAATTACGTCACTTCATAACGTTCCCATGGCAACAGGGGCTAAATGGCTGCTCTTGTGTGAAGTAAACGCAACATTTTTCAACTTTCTGCTAAGATATATTATGGGACTTCTTTGCAACGAAAATGCGGGGATTATGAAATCATGCAAGCCACGCATATTTTGCGCAGAAATCGGCAATTTATGCAGCGAAAGTGCAGCTTATTTGAAAAAATCCGGCTCCCCCCCACATGTATATGCAGACTTTGGCTGATTATGCGTTGAATTATGCGATCGCATAATCGCGTTTTTCTGGATGGACTGTTTCAATACATTAGTTTACATTTTGGTGCTGGCCACCATGAAAAAACCCGACAAAGACGTCCCCGTGAACACGTATCAATAGATTAAATAACGTGAGAATTTTACGAACTGCCGTGAGACCGGGCTGCAAGTCTTTAGCTGTAATTATCCAACCGCTATGCGGCCATTCTAACAAATAGTGTCGAGAAGCTGGGGCCTACACCGCAGTGAGGAGTTGAGAATGACTAGATCAGCACATGTCGGCATCCGCTGACCAGGGGGGCCACGGCAGCTGGCAACCAAGGGGAAAAGTTGGATGTATTGGCCGGTCTGGTCAAAAATATTCTCCGTTCTCAAACAACCAGAGACCAGCAGTTGGACAAAGAGTTCTCTTCACTCGTCAAGAACAAAGGTGGAAGAGCATGCAGCATCAGTTTCAGCAGATTCAGTTTCAGGTGAATCAGGGGTGTCAAACTCAATTGCACCAGAGGGGCCACACTGGATAAAGAGAATTGCACCAAGGGCCAGACATGTAGAGTTTATTGACGTGCTTTTATTTCATCGAAAAAGTCAAATATCTTTGACTCAATTATTGCATGTATCAT
This sequence comes from Perca flavescens, assembly GCF_004354835.1. Lineage (NCBI taxonomy): Eukaryota > Metazoa > Chordata > Actinopteri > Perciformes > Percidae > Perca > Perca flavescens. Next base: position 2,489,260 of record NC_041353.1, read on the forward strand.
ATAGTCTTCTCTCTTACAGTTTGGTCCACATAGAGCCCTGAAAAAGTGAGCAAAAAAATTCCAAAGCCATCCTAGAATTTAGCAAATCAAGCAAAAATTATGATTATATTTTCTAAGTAGGCTACCGCACAGCTGACTCACAACAAGCTCTTTCACAGCCGGAATATTAAACTCTCTGGTTGTGGGGGAACTTCTGAGTCTCAAAGTCGGCAAATATGCCAAATTCGGCTTTGAGTGTCTCGTAATTGCAAGTTGAAAAACAGTTTCCCATGTTTTTGGTTTGGCACACAACTAGGTGGGCCAAACATTCATTGTGAACCAAGATTGATAATGCGGGCCGGATCAGAATTAGCAAGGGGCCGGATTTGGCCCGCGGGCCGTGAGTTTGACACATGTGAGGTGAATGAAATAAAAGCGAACAGACATGAGAGGGGGGAACAGGAGCAGGAGCAATCTGAAGGAAGACATGATGAGGATGATGACCCAGACGAGGGGACAAGTCTTGCAAACGATCTCAGATTTCGGAACGAACCACCAGTCCGTAGAGAACCAAAGCTGCTCCCACTGTCGCCGACTGATGACATTGAACATTTTAGAAATTTGTATGAGAGAGAGAGAGAGAGAGAGAGAGAAAGAGAGAGAGACCTCAAAGCAGTGAGAGAAAGCTCGTCTACACGGGGAACAAGCTTTCCCGTAGCTGTTCACTTTCTCTTTGATGTTTTCAGAAATGTTCTCAAGGTATTTTCAGAGGCCCCTTCACTCCTTCCCTCCCTCTCTCACTCACTCACCCACTCACTCACTCACCCACTCACTCACTCACCCACTCACACCGTACTGGAGGAAACAACATCTGGAAGTAATTAGCGCTGAGCTGGAAATCCCCCTAACATGAGCGATCGTGTGTCTAATATCAGGAAAACGTGTTTCAGTATCTCTGCTGCAGCGCTGGAAGAAGTATTCAGATCCTTTACTGCAGTACAAGTACTAATACCACACTGTAAAAATACTCTGTTACAAGTTAAAGTCCTGCATTGGGAATGTTACTTCAGTAAAAGTCTGTAAGTATCATCAGGAGAATGTAGTCAAAGTATTAAAAGTAAAGAAGAATCCACCCATTATAGAAAGAGTAAATGATCCAACCAGCTGTGTTTAATGCTCTCACACACACACACACACACACACACACACACACACACACACACACACACACACACACACACACTTGTGTGTTTAATGGTCTCATCATCTCAGCGTGACTTGTAGTCCGTTATATTGTCGGCTAGTTTACTTTAGAATCAGACATCAGATTTTATAAACTACATGTGTTCTGTGTGCAGGAATCTTAATGTGTAAAGTAACTAGTAACTAAAGCTGTAACTGATGAATGTAGTGGAGTAACTAAAGTAACTAGTAACTAAAGCTGGAACAGATGAATGTAGTGGAGTAACTAAAGTAACTAGTAACTAAAGCTGGAACAGATGAATGTAGCGGAGTAACTAAAGTAACTAGTAACTGAAGCTGGAACAGATGAATGTAGTGGAGTAACTAAAGTAACTAGTAACTAAAGCTGGAACAGATGAATGTAGCGGAGTAACTAGAGTAACTAGTAACTAAAGCTGGAACAGATGAATGTAGTGGAGTAACTAAAGTAACTAGTAACTAAAGCTGGAACAGATGAATGTAGTGGAGTAACTAAAGTAACTAGTAACTAAAGCTGGAACAGATGAATGTAGCGGAGTAACTAAAGTAACTAGTAACTGAAGCTGGAACAGATGAATGTAGTGGAGTAACTAAAGTAACTAGTAACTAAAGCTGTAACAGATGAATGTAGCGGAGTAACTAGAGTAACTAGTAACTAAAGTTGGAACAGATGAATGTAGCGGAGTAACTAAAGTAACTAGTAACTAAAGCTGGAACAGATGAATGTAGCGGAGTAACTAAAGTAACTAGTAACTGAAGCTGGAACAGATGAATGTAGCGGAGTAACTAAAGTAACTAGTAACTGAAGCTGTAACAGATGAATGTAGCGGAGTAACTAAAGTAACTAGTAACTGAAGCTGGAACAGATGAATGTAGCGGAGTAACTAAAGTAACTAGTAACTAAGTAACTAAAGAAGTTTTCAGCCTGATGTAAAGTTTGACTGAAACATAACGAATAAATGAAGCCCAACATGTCCACCTGTAATACCTGATGGCCACCCACATACAAGGGAGTCTGTTTTTTAACATTATTTTTTGGCCTTTTTTTGAGAGATGATAGTGGAGAGAGAGAGAGAGAGGGGGAGAGGGAGGGAGGGAGGGAGAGACAGAGAGAGATGGATAGAGAGAGGGACGGAGGAAAAGAAGAGAGGGAGAAGAGAAGGGGAGAAAGAGAGAAGAGGGAGGGAGAGAGAGATGGATAGAGAGAGAAGGAGGGAGGAAGGGAGGGAAAGGAGAAAAAGAGAGAGAGAGAGAAGAGAGGGGGAGAAAGAGAGGAAGAGGGAGACAGGGGAAGAGGGGGATGGAGAGGGAGGGAGAGAGAGATGGATAGAGAGAGAGGGAGACAGAGAGAAGGAGAGATAGAGAGAAGGAGAGAGGGAGGGAGGGACAGGAGAAAGAGAGAGAAGAGAGGGAGAGAAAAAGAGGAAGAGGGAGACAGAGGAAGAAGGGGATGGAGAGGGAGAGAGACACACAGAGGAGAGAGGAAGAAAAGAGAGAGGAAGGGAGAGAGAGATGGATAGAGAGAGAGAGGGAGGGAGAGAAAAGGAGAGATGGAGAGAGGGGGAGAAAGAAAGAGGAAAAGGGGGATGGAGAGAGAGAGAGAGAGAGAGAAAGGTTATTAAAAATTAAGTTTCCCTCTCAGGCAACTGATTGGAAAGATTAGAAATCATAAACCAAGCCGGTGTCAGCTTTCATATTTATATTTATATATTTATACTTATATTTATATATCTATATATTTATATTTATATATTTATATACTTATATTTATGTTTGTTTATATTTACATATTTATATTTTGAATGTGCGTTAATCCTCCAGCTGCCAGAGTGTTGATCCTCACACATTATCCCAAGGGTCAGCAGGCTCGCCTCTCATCAGTGGGGAACTTACAGGGACACGGGATGGGCTCGGGAGGCTCAAAAATAGCCCCCCTGGCCAATGAAAAAGCTCCGTCAGTGCCAACCGGTGCCAACCGCCCGCTCGCCACCCGCCAGCACAAGTCCTCGCCACCTGCTCGGGCCCTGCCTCCCGTTTGGGAGTGTGTGTCACCAGGCAACCGGTATTCCCTTTCCACTTGATTAACCCTCTGAAGCTGCCTAAACATTAGCCTGACAAGCCAGACCCACATCCAGATGTTGAGGTCTGGGAACTCCAACCATTGGCTGGGCTCACTCAGAGGGGGCGGGACAAACGGTTGGCTTTCAAATTCCCTCTGCACGCAATACGATAGTGCTGCAGCCAATCAGAGCAACGCTAGCTGATAGATTCAACTTTAAACTCTGAACACATCTTCCTCTTTTAAGAATGACTTCAGAGCCTTTCTTTGTTCTTTTCTCAAAGCAGCAGCAGCAGCCATAAGCCCCGCCCACCGACTCTATACACGATGTGATTGGCCTGACTAGAGTTTGGTTTTTCCAGCTCGCAAGCCAATATAAATTTTTCTAAAAGGTATTAACTTCATTTTAGCGATTTTTTTCCTCTGCACACCGCTCGGTAGCTACCGAAAATTGCTAATCACGTGTAGGCGACTTGAGGTCTGAGGGCATTTTCACACATCTTCTAAAATGTACCTTTTTAGGGTATTTGCATATAACTGATCCCCGTGTCTTTCATATCAAAATGTTCAGAACAAACTCAGCTTTCTGTTTAGTGACGTCTAAATCTGTCTCAGAGCGATGTGTGAAGTGATAATTTGGGCCGGTACCAAACACACAGACATGGTAGCTTCAGAGAGACTTCACTTACACACTTTGAAGTGTGTAGTCTTTCTAATTATGTATTTTTCACAGTCTGTAACTTTTATGACAAACTGAGACTTTCTGCAGTCGGAACGTAGCCTTAGTCGGAGGTTAGGACGGCCTTCCCCGAGTCTGAGATGACGAAGCAGTGAGGCTCGTCACTGACATTTAGGGAAGTTTCCACGGAAACGTGTGCAGAGTCGTGCGCTGACCCAGAAAACAAATGCCGAGCCTCGTCAGCTGCAACAGGAAGCGGTGAGGAAATCAAGACAGACAGGCAGAAACATGAACACTAAACTACTGACCCGCAGGCTGGTGTGATGTGAACGTATTGACACGAACTCGCCGCCACTTCTGCCTGCCCGTGAAAGATCATATGGCTACCCACGGTATCTGTTTGGTGCTATCGATTATGACATTATGGGCCCTATCTTGCACCCGGCACAGCGTAGCACAAAGCCCCGTCTTTGCTAGTTTAAGACCGACCCAGTTGTCAGTTTCCCGTCCAGCGCCCACGTGGTTTAAATAGCAAATGGACCTGCTGGTCTTACAGGGAGGTGTGTTCAGGTGCATTCTGGGCCTGCTGGTCTTACAGGGAGGTGTGTTTAGGTGCATTCTGGGCGTGCTGGTCTTACAGGGAGGTGTGTTCAGGTGCATTCTGGGCGTGCTGGTCTTACAGGGAGGTGTGTTCAGGTGCATTCTGGGCGTGCTGGTCTTACAGGGAGGTGTGTTCAGGTGCATTCTGGGCGTGCTGGTCTTACAGGGAGGTGTGTTCAGGTGCATTCTGGGCGTGCTGGTCTTACAGGGAGGTGTGTTCAGGTGCATTCTGGGCGTGCTGGTCTTACAGGGAGGTGTGTTCAGGTGCATTCTGGGCGTGCTGGTCTTACAGGGAGGTGTGTTCAGGTGCATTCTGGGCGTGCTGGTCTTAAAGGGAGGTGTGTTCAGGTGCATTCTGTGCGTATGTCTATCTTGAGGCAGTGGGAAGTGATCGCACCATTGACCAACAAAAACCTGGTCTAAAGTCAATAACGCAGCATTTCATTGTTATTTTAACAGAGCATTAGTAAAATGCTCCTAGGCTCGTGGACAGCGCGTGCACACTATGCTTGTTACACACACAGGGACAGACACACACACACACACACACACACACACACACATGCAGATGATAACAAATAATAATATTAGGGTGTAAATCCTCCATCATAACAGCAATGCTCCAAGGTCCAAACGCGCCTGGCTTTTAAAGGGAATGGGAGATGATCTCTGATTGGTTGATGAATGGGAGATGATCTCCGATTGGTTGATTGCATGTTACACCCAAAACACACCTCTGATTAATGAAGACACTAAGGACAACCCTTTATAACCAGGCGCCTGGTGCACAGACCCTTTTTTCTACCGTCAAATTAGCAAAAGTGGATTTGGACCCGCCCTAAACACACCTGCACCAGGCGCTTAGATCATTAAAATAGGGCCCTATGACGTTAAGAAATATTTGATTTAAATAAGTAAATGTTCAGGTTAAAAATTAGTCGAACTGTGAGTCATTGTCTCCCTTATCTTGTAATAAAGGATTAATATTATGATTGTTTCCGAGGCTTAAGGATATTGAAGAAGGAAACACTGTGTGCCACTTCAGATACTTCGGGGTCAACTCTCTGTTAGGAGCCTTTTTAATTAAAAAAAGCCATTTCGGATTGAAAGATCAGCGTTGGGGGTCAGAGCTGTCGGCAGTTAGAGCAGGTCACATTTATGACTTGGGGATATGGTTTAATTGGCAGACGCACATCCTTTAGAAAAGTTTTACACTGTTTTTTTTTGTCCTCTCAGGTTCTTAAAGACGTTTCAATCCCTACAACTCCAATCAGCAGAGGGAAATGAGTGTGCTTTGGCGCGATGACTGACTCCTGATGGAAACACGTGAAGCTATTTTTAGTATTATTCCTCAAGTGTATTTTCAGGAGAAAGGTATGCTGCTGTGGAAATTAATTAACACAGCAACGAAGAAGGTTTTTGCACACTGGGGAAAAAAAAACATTTGATCACTGCGTTTACATGCAGTTTAAAGTGCTTATATTGTGCTTTCTGGCTTTTTCCCTTTCCTTTATTGTGTTGTATATCTTTTTTGTGCATGTTATAGGTTTACAAAGTGAAAAAGCCCAAAGTCCCCCCCAAAGGGACTTACCATCTCCAACAGAAACCACTGTTCACCAACTGCTCCAAACAGCTCTGTTGTAGTCCAGTCTTTACTTCACTTTGTAATACATGTTGTAATGCTCACCTAGCTGCTAGCATGGCACGCCCTCATACTCTGCTTCTGACTGGCTAGTAGTCCTTACCTAGGTACTGCACATGTGCAACTCCCAACAAAGATGGAACAGAAGTAAGATGTCTCACTCTGTAGCTAAAACAGAGAGCTCAACACACAGGGTGAAAAGAGGAGCTGCAGCAATGTGCAGTACAACAAAAATATGGTGTTTTCTGAAAATTGAACCATGTAAACCTATTCTGATATATCATCTAAATACAATTATGAACCTGAAAATGAGCATAATATGAGCACTTTAAAACGATCCATCCCCCCAGTTTGAATGCAACTCAGTTTTATACAATATACTGAATGCAGAAGGGGGTCCTGGCTCCGTCTCTCTTTCAGCTAAAAGGTCCTTGGCCTAAAATCTTCGAAGACCCCAGGTTTAGAGAAGTGAAGGCCACCCCGAGGCCGATGAAAAGCCTGCATGGCTGCATGTTTTCCCCCACACGCAGGTCAACACAAGGCTGCACTGTGTTGCCGGAGCTGACAGGTGCGCTCGGTACGTTGGACCGCGGCCGGAGAAAGTGCTGCCAACTGCAACTAGGGCACACACTTGGCAGTGGCATCGCAGCCTCGCTCAGACCGGGGTGGAAAAAAACATACATAATGACCATAAATAAGCAGGCGGACGCTGAGCGAGGACAAACACGGCCACTTGTGTTATTTCCTCACACGAGTGGCTGCTTTCCCCCGAGTAAACAACATTATGTCAGACACACCCAGCAGTTTATTTCGCCTCAATTAGGTGAGCCTAAAAGCGCACACTTTCAAGCTGTACTCGCAGTGTAAAGTGCAGCGTTGTTTTCAGACTTTTATCAATCAATCCATCAATCAAAATGTATTTGTATAGCGCTTTAAAAACAACCAGCAGGTATCCAAAGTGCTTCACATCGGAACTAAGAATAGACAACATATCTTGCAATAAGAAGAATGAAACGTAGAAAACAGTTTAATCATAAAAGGTTACACAGAAACAGGAAGAGGAAATTGTCACATCACTACTGCGTATTAAAAGTCATTCTAAACAGGTAGGTTTTGAGTTTAGACCTAAAAAGAGCTACATCTGTAATTGTGGGGGGTAACTTGTTCCAGAGTCTTGGGGCAGATCACCCCATCGTTGGTACCTTGACCTCGGCACTTCTAAAACCAGTTGGTTAGAAGACCGCAAAGACCGGCTGTGCTCACGCAGGGTTAAAATCTCGGATAGGTATTCCGGGGCCAGGCCATTAAGGGCCTTAAAAACAAAAAATAAAATCTTAAAATCTATTCTAAAATGCACAGGGAGCCAATGTAGGTTGTAAAGAACGGAGTGATGTGTGCACCTCTAGATGTATTTGTTAAAAAGCGAGCAGCAGCATTTTGCACAAGTTGAAGACGTGAGATGGAGGTCTGATTCAAACCAACATAGAGAGCATTACAGTAATCCAACCTTGAACTAATAAAAGCATGGATCGCTTTTTCTAGATCATGCCTGTTAAGGAATGGCTTAACTTTAGCTAGGAGACGGAGCTGGATAAAGCTCATTCTAACAACATTGCTGATTTGTTTGTCAAATTTCATGTTGCATTCAAAAGTAACCCCCAAATTTCTGACAGCTGGCTTAAAATATGAAGCCAGTGCTCCCAAACTCAAGGATGGACCGTTTGTCGTGCCTGAAGTACTGAAGATGATACACTCCGTTTTATCTTCGTTCAAGTTTACAAAGTTTTGTGACAGACTTTTATGGCGAGTTATAAAGAGATTAAGTTCTTGAATTGATCCCCACAAGGCTCAGGGCTTCATGTCGACCAAACTGTAAGTGACAAGACTTCATGAGACATGCAACAGAAGCTATGTTTCCATCCACACGTTTTTATCCGAATTAAGTGATATCGAATGAAAAGTGCCTTATGGAAACTCTAAAATTCGATAGAATTTCATGAATATCGACTCAAAGGAAATACGTTCGGTCTCATCGGATTTTCTGTTGATCGATGTACAGCTTATGCGATAAACGCTGATGGAAACGTTATTTGCCGAATAAATTAATGAATTGCGATTAAGTTTTAGGTCATTTTATGGTTGCAACCCGCCACAAAACGAAGAAGAAGAAGTTGTAGTTCATTTCCGCCCAGTATTTCCACACATGACAGGTGTCAACAAAGACAGATGTAAGTGGACGAACAAGGAGACAAGCGACTTTTTGAATTTAATTTACGAGCAAAATATAACGGCTATTTTAGATAGCAAAAATCTAAGAAATGCCATCATTTATCAGGAACTCACGAAGGAAATGACCAACAAAAGTTCGCAAAAGCCATGTTCGCAAAAGTTCGCTTGAATCTTGTGTGAAAATGAACGGAAACACCTTAAAATGTCTCAAATCAATTCGATATACCAATTTAATCGCAAAACGGCACGTGACGTCATTACGCAACAGCTTTTTATTGGCTTTAAAGCCGTTGGATGGAAACACACTTTCACACTCAGCTTTATTCGCATGATTTTTTTTACCGAACTTCAGATAATTCAATTGACAAGTGGATGGAAACATAGCTACTGACTCAAAAACAGTTAATTTACCTCGCAGAACACGGGAGTTGCTGCTCTAGCGCTGCCTTTGTCGGTTAGTTTGTTTGTGTTATCGTTGTGTGACTGTCTTTAGCGTTAAGCAAAATATATAGCCTATGCTAGCTGCTAATGAAGGCTAACGTTACCTGTGCTGTGTCCGCTTCGACCTTTAACTGTGATGAAATTCCCAACATACCTCGGCCTGTCGTGAGCTATTTCTTAATTATACTTAATGATGAAGTGACTGGTTTTTAAACTGGAGCCGTTCTTTTCAAGGTAATTGTTGTAATTGTTGTAATTGTAATCTGTAATTAGTCCCAAATTACAAAATTATTTCCAGGAAACGAGCCAGGTAATGCACCGGTAAATAGAGCTGCATGTGATCCAGTACACAGAGGGACTTGAACACCTTCAACAGAGAACACTGGAGCTCCTGAAAGTCTCATTACCCATAATTTACAAACTGTGTACAACTCACAATCCCGTACAGTAACTAGAAGGGCACTCAGAGATCACAGACCTCCGCCCACGTGCCATATGACTCAGATCTGCCCCAAAATTGAATGAGATCTTCTTTGGCCCGTGCTACACCCTTCCACCAAGTTTCATGAAAATCAGGCTGGTAGTTTTTTATGTAATTCTGCTGACAGGCAGCCACACCAAAAACATGACCTCTTTGCACGAAGCTTTCATACATATAGCTACAAAAAGTAAAGCTCTGTAATTGGTATGTATTCCACGTATTTATTACTGTCAGTAGCACACTGAAGAAGTTAAGGAGGAAACACAAGACTTTCAACCAGGAAACAGGTGTTCATGTGCTGAAGAAGTTAAGGAGGAAACACAAGACTTTCACCCAGGAAACAGGTGTTCATGTCCTGGGAGTATTACTTAAGGGGCCCACTGTTTTAACATGTTTTTTCAAATCATGATATATTTTTTATTTTGGTGTCTAAACTTAATGTGCCGTTGCTGCTAAAAAGACAGTAACCTTATGGTGCTCTGTACCCATCTTAAAGTAACATTTTCTCAGCAATATATAGCTGTAAAACTGCTAAACTTCATGGTGCTGTCTGTATAAAGTGCCTTGCATTTCAATTGTGTGTGTGTGTGTGTGTGTGTGTGTGTGTGTGTGTGTGTGTGTTTTTGTGTGTGTGCGTGCGTGTGTGCGTGTGTGCGTGTGTGCGTGTGTGTTGGCTTTCGTTCTCTTTCGTCTCTGTTTTCTGTTTCAGTTTCCTCGACAGTCTGAGGCTTCATGTGCATAATCTCCCAATGTTTGTGTGTGTGTGTGTGTGTGTGTGTGTGTGTGTGTGTGTGTGTGTGTGTGTGTGTGTGTGTCTGTAGGAGATCTTCTATTCTTGTGAGTTACCAGTTTAAAGTTTCTGCAAAACAACATTTTTGACAAATCTTCTCCTCCTGCAGGAACTAATGACTGAACATCTGACTCATCGACAGTTCTCTGTTTCCGTGGTCTCTCTGGTGTAAAACCTCGTAACACCGACACACAGCAGCACACAGTGGACGCCTGTAAGAGCTTTCCGCTTGAAAAAAAACTCAACAAAATGGCAACGCCCATATCGGTTTCAAAACGGCAGTTCACAAACCAATGAGTGACGTCACTCATGGTCTATAAAAAAAGCCTAAATATTAGAATCTCAGAATCTCTCTACCTACCAACCTACATGCTATCTTAAGTAGGGGAGAGTGGGGTGATTTGTGCCAGGGGGGGAAGTAGTGCCACCCCTTGTTTTTGGAAAACCATAGAATAAATTGGTCATGTGACCACATCCTTTTGAAAAGCCATCCATTGTACTCATCCTGGCACAAATGGCATGAGAAGTAAGCACATTTTAGCTCAAAAAACTGTTTTTTTCCTTTCAAAGTAAAATTTCTATGATTAAGGTTTTTTGATTGTAGTGTCCGAACAATTATAGACAAGTTTGAAAACATTTCACACATGTTTTAGTGCTTTAGCAGGCTACACAATGAGTCTATAGAGTTAGCATGATGTTAGCTCTTTACTGCTGGATCATGCTAGTTTTTCAAACTTGTGGGTCTGGGGTGATTTGTGCCAAAGGGCCTGGGTTAAGTTGTGCCAGTGATGAAGGAGTCATCCCTAGAGGTGATGTGCTCAAGAAACTACCCTCACCCCAAAAACTTGGTGGTACAGCCAGAAGGGAGCAGAGGTGTATATTTCCTGCAGCATTGACAAGTGGGATGTTAAGTAGTAGGCCAGATCCAGACCACCTAGACCTACATACTCACAGGGGATAATCTGGAGAAGTGAGGAGATGGGCATGCCTCGTCAGTGTTTGATTTAGGCCTACCTGCCATTTGTTTAATTTAGCTAACACTGATTTCAGTTTTGAGTTTGCATTATGTTATTAAAGAGACGTTTTATTAAGTTTTCAAGTGGCCTAAGTCACAATAGGATGTTTAGAAATTAGCCTAGTCTACGGTGGCCGAGAAGGGTCACAACACATACAAACGCCACAACAACTGCATATTCAGAAAACACCTCCAAATTCAGCAAAACACATGCAGACGCCACAACAACTACATATTCAGAAAACACATACAAACGCCACAACAACTACATATTCAGAAAACACATACAAATTCAGAAAACAACTTCGTCGATTTCACATCACGTACGCTGCAAATATTCACAGCATGAGTAAATAGGGAAACGAACTGCAAGCTGCAAAGACGACAACGGAAATGTTTCCAGGGGGGCCATAATCAGTGACGGACCCGCATCCATCCGGGGTGCAAAATTACGAATCCAACTATGGCCACGGCGAAATAATAATTTAAATGTAAGTATCTTTAGTGTGTCGTAATTTTGCACCCCGGATGGATGCGGGTCCGTCACTGATTACTGCCCCCCTTGCAGTTTGTTTCCCTATTTACTCGTGCTGTGAATATTTGCAGCTTACGTGATATGCATTTGACGAAGTTGTTTTCAGAATTTGGTGGTGTTTTCTGAATATGTAGTTGTTGTGGCGTTTGTATGTGTTTTCTGAATTTGGAGGTGTTTTCTGTATATGCAGTTGTGGCGTTTGTATGTGTTGTGACCCTTCTCGGCCACCGTACTAGTCACTTTATTCTTATATGTTACATAATTGAGAGACAGCATTCTATGTATGTAAACAGGCATCTATTGCCAAATCTTTTTTGCCTGAAATGATTCACAAATATCACATATTGTGTATTTCAGTTTTTTGTGTTTTCCCAAACTACAAAATATGACTTATTCCAACAGTTTACTAGGGTGACAATATCTAAATAAACCTTAAATGAGTAATTTTGTATTGCATTTGTCTTGCTTTCATATAGCATTACAGTTCATAACATTAAAATGTTCTGTTTTACTTCAGAAATCACTGGCACAATTTACCCCAACGTATTCCCCCAAAGGCACAACTTGCCCCTGATGCGGGGTAAGTAAACATGAGACCACTTTTTTCCCAAAAGCTATATTTCTGAAACAATTTATTTCAGATCCAAAGTTATTGTTCTCAGGGATGCACCACTTCCTGAAATATATGTACATCCTTAAGTTGAAGGCATTACTGTCATAGCTTCACTTTAAAGTCATTTTGAGTAAAAACTGGCACAACTCACCCCACTTTCCCCTACTAGCCTATAACATGTGTCTGCAGATGCACATGTGCTGTCTGCTACTCATCTGTTGAATTAACATTTTATTTTACACACAAACTCACCAGGGACTCCAACGAGCTCTGCCACCCTCCTCCAGGCAGAATTCCGTTTATTGGTTATTGTCCCTGTATGACAATAACGATGGGTCATACAAATTGGGGAAAGCTGCAACTGCTACAATCAGTTTTTCCTCGATTTTTGCTACTTCTAGAAGAAAAGACCCACGGAGAGCCTTCCTCCCGTCTCCTCTGTGCTCTACTTCAATTGGATAGTCGCCTCGCGTTAAACGGAATCAATTCTATATATTACTCATCATAAGTCATCATAAGTCATATATTACTACTTAATACAATTGTTTTTACTGGAAAGCCACTTTCCCAGTCTAACACTTATCATTTTGGGGGGAAACAATGCAATGAAAAGAAGCAGGCAGACAGCAATTTAACTGTGACCATTTATTTTTACAGCACGTCTCACATCATATTATATCATTAGAGACAGCTGATCAGGCAGTTGTCTTTATTCAGCTGCCGCTTTTCCCTAAAAACACAAATAAAAAAGCGTTTAATCAACTTTATTTCAAACAAATCGGACAGTATATTTCTGTCATAACTTTTTTGAAATTAAATTTAAAATTTAAATTGATGTCTTTATTGGTATGTTTACCTTGCCAGAGTCGCGGCTCTTGGCTCTCATCTTGTTGACCTGGGACTCCTCAGCCTCCTCCAGCTCATGCTGCACCTTCCTGCACTTGGACAGATGAGTGTTGGCCTGCCCCTCCTGAAAAACCATAGAGATTGACATTTTTGAATCTACTAAAAGACCAAAAGTTTTGTAAATCTATATATTGCCCTTACCGCCTCCTCGGCCTGCTTCTTGTAGGCCTTGACTTTGAGCTGCAACTTGTCAACTAGATCCTGCAGCCTGGCAACATTTTTCTTGTCCTCCTCAGTCTGTTAAAGTTTATTTAAAGTAAATCAAGTCAGCTTTATTGTCAGATGTGCTATACATGCATGACATACGGCAAAAAATGAAATTTCAGTTCTCTCGGACCCCCGGTGCAAAATGCAATAAAAAATAAATAAGTTTCTATAAATAGAAAAGACATAGAATAAACAATCAACAATTTAACATGACATAAAAATCAACAATCAACAATCTTTTTGTAATAAATATGTTAAGTTGATTTGTATGACAGCTATCAAGGTGGCTGTACCTGATAGGTGAGCTCCTTCACTCTCCTCTCATATTTGCGGACACCCTTAATGGCATCTCCTCCACGTCTCTGCTCAGCATCAACCTCTGCCTCCAGTTCACGCACCTTCAATCTCACAGCTCAGTGCTGAGAGAACGAGTCTCCTTCTGGGCTCCCTCGAGCTCTGCCTGACCCTCCTCGTACTTCTGTTTCCACTCTGCCAACACCTGAATAACACGATTGGTTATGTAGCAATACGAGGAAAAATAAATATCTTTCATTGTTTGTGTGGCTTGGCAACCAAAAAGTTAACAATGCTAACCTTGTCAAAGTTCCTCTGCTTCTTGTCCAGGTTAGCAGCCAGCCCATTGGCCCTCTCCACATCAATCATGAGGTCCTCCACCTCACTCTGGAGCCTCTGTTTGGTTTTCTCCAGAGAAGCACACTTGGAATTCACCGCCTCTATCTGCTCCTCAGCCTCCTGAAGACGCTGAGCCAGCTTTTTCCTGTTTGAAAAAGGTAAGATTAGTTTCCCACTAAAAACTATGAAGTGACCTAAAGCCTTAGTAACAATAATCTGCATGAGTTCTTGTATTTTGAGTGTTGCATTGTTTGCTTGAAGCCTTAATATTCTTAGAGTAGCGAGTATTTCAAATAACAGGTTTTGGAAAGGGGGATGGGCAATTTATAATCAGCCTAGTGTTCTTATTAATAGCTAGTTTTTAAAGATCTAGATCAGTGGTTCCCAACCTGGGGGTCCGGGCACCCCTTAGGGGGGCGGGAAAGATCACAGGGGGCGCAAGTCTTTATCGGGTTTGAGGTTGAGGTAAAAAAAAACACTAGAATATATAATGTATACAAAAGTCTGTATGAAAACTACACTACCGGTCAACAGTTTGGGGTCACTTAGAAATTTCCATTCCACTCCATTCCAGACACAATACCTGCTGAGATCAGTTGTATTGTTTTTTTTAACCCGGGCAGCAGTTTTCAGATTACATTATGTGCTTACATAATTGCAAAATGGTTCTCGACTGTTGTAGAAAGAAGTGGCTGAAGAAACACTTGAAATTCATGCTTTTTGGTCTAAACGTCATACCCAAATTAAAAGTGGTACAGCTCCCATATACTTTGACACTCAGGGGTGTGCCTGATATCATTGGAAAGGTGACTGATGTGGGTTTGTTTGTGTATTTGAGAAGTGTTGTATTTTGTAGTTTTTTGGCTTTTTTATTTGCACTTTTCAAATAGAAATAAAAAAACGCACAGACATATTTGTAGAAAAGAATTCATATAAAATCCACTTTTAATTTGGGTATGACGTTTAGACCAAAAAGCATGAATTTCAAGCATTTCTTCAGACACTTCTGTCTACAACAGTCAAGAACCATTTTGCAAATGTTGTAAGCACATAATGTAATCTGAAAACTGCTGCCCTGATTAAAAAAAACAATGCAACTGATCTCTGCTGGTATTCTGTCTGGAATGGAAATTTCTAAGTGACCCCAAACTTTTGACCGGTAGTGTATATATTTTTGTTCTCGCTTAAAATTGGAGGCAGGCTACTTATAGGCCAAACCTCCGGGACCTCTTAACCTGGGACCCCTGCTGTCATCAGGTCAGCTGCTAGCTGTTAGCTGCTAGCTGCTATCATCTTCGTCTTTCCTGCCGCCACGGCATCACTATTTTATGAATGAAACATGGCGGAGAAACGGAAAAGTGCTGATAACTGCTCTGTATCAAAAAAGAAAGTCAGGCTCTATTTCGAGAGTTACTTCAACTTCGGTTTTTTTTTTTTTCTTAGACATGAGTAGAAAAAAGGTTGGGAACCACTGATCTAGATGAACAGATGAAGGCAGAGCTGTAAAATGTTTGCTCCAAAGTTGAGTTATGCTAAAATGATACACTGGCCATTGAATTCTTTTAATGTTACTCACTCGGCTTCCTCAAGCTCCTCAGTGCGCTGGATGGCATCAGTTTCATACTTGGCTCTCCACTGAGCCACCTCAGCCTGCAGCTCAGCCTTGGCCTCTTGCTCCTCCTCAAACTGCTCCCTCAGCAGATCACAGTCATGGCGGGCTGATTGCAGTCCATGGGCAAGAGCATTCTTGGCCTGGTGTAACACATATGATTGAATTTACAAAATTCCTGAATCCCAAACTAAAAATACCAATACACACTTACTTAACAGTTTCTTACCTTAACCTCCTCTTCAACATGTCTTTTCAGCTCCTCAATCTGCTGTGTGAATGCCTGTTTGCCTCTGGTCAGCTGGGAGACAAGAGCTTCTTTCTCTTCAACTTGACGCCTGAACTCACCTTGTGTGAAAGATGCCACAATACATTAGTTTGTGACACGTTTCTCAATAACATACCCAACAGATCATTAACTGATAGCTTGTACTGTAGATACCATTTTCTGTCAGGAGACGTGCTCTCTGTGCACTTGTGTCATTGATTTGACGGACATTTTCATCATTCTTGGTCTTCAGTTCGCTGAGTTGGTCCTCTAGAGTACGGCACATCTTTTCAAGATTTCCCTAATGAGTAAATAGAGATGAGATCAGTGATCAGATTGTATCTATAACATGTACTTTCTTTTATACGGAGCCCCCCTAGTCCCACTTTGTCAAAAAAACTATCTCTTGGCCTCAAGATAGTATCTCGCGGCCTCAAGATACTATCTCATGGCCTCAAGATACTATCTCATGGCCTCAAGATACTATCTCATGGCCTCAAGATACTATCTTGTGGCCTCAAGATAGTAACTTGTGGCCTCAAGATACTATCTTGTGGCCTCAAGATAGTAACTTGCGGCCTCAAGATACTATCTCATGGCCTCAAGATATTATCTCGTGGCCTCAAGATACTATCTCGTGGCCACGAGATAGTTATAATTAATTTTTTTGACAAAGTGGGGCTCCGTTATTTTACTATATTAATTTGGGTAATAAAATAGCATGTAATGCATTGTGTGTACCTTTGATTTAGCAACATTCTCCATGTTGCTGGAGAGGTCATCAATCTCCATCTTGTATTCACTCTTTTCCTTCTCAAGCTTCTGCTTCACACGCTGGAGGTTGTCGATCTGCTCTCCCAGCTCAGCAACGCTGTCAGCCTGCTTCTTGCGAAGAGCAGCGGCAGTGGCTTCGTGCTGCAGAGTGGACTCCTCAAGACCACGACGGAGCTTCTGGAACTCGGCTTCGCGCTTCTTGTTCATCTCAACCTGAGAAGCAGTGGCACCACCGGCCTCCTCCAGCCTCTCACTGATCTCCTCCAGTTTCCTGGAGAGGTCAGCTCTCTGCTTCTCAAGCTTGGCACGAGCAGCACGCTCAGCCTCAATCTCCTCCTCCAGTTCCTCAATACGAGCCTGTTGAATGTAGATATAAGGTCTTTCAGTAAACTTTCAATTTTAATAAACAAAATTGGAAATATCTGAAATGTTTTCTTTAAAACCATATGTCATATGAGCTCCTTGATCTTCTTCTGAAGCTGAGCACCCAATGACTGCTCATCTTCAACTTTGCGAAGGAGCTGACTGATTTCAAAGTCCTTCCTGTGAGAAGTTTAGATGAAGTACATAGAGTTCATGCAGTTGACCACACATTTTAAAAGAATGATTCTGGTGTACAAATTCTCTCGATCACTCCTTTGATTTAACCATTTAAAAATAGGACTGTCAAGCAATAATTATTCATTATATTTCATTACAATTCATTACATGCTTTGTGATTTATGTAAATTAATCTCATATCAATATAAAAAATCTAAATCAAATGAAATGGATTTTGGTAGATGAGAACTAGTGTGTGTTTTAATTGTGTTTTGCTGTTCTTTTCATTCCTTTGATCTCTTATCACACTAACACACACACACACACAGACACACACACACACACACACACACACACACACACACACACACACACACACACACACACACACACACACACACACACACAGTGTCAGTGACCTACATAATGATACTACATTGCAACATCTCTCAGGCAGTAATAGTTCAACTCTGTCCAAAAAAAATGACTTACAGTTTTTTCCGATTGCTAAACGACAGTGGGGCACAACTGGAGTCACGTGTGCAAAACTCTGACTCCAGTCTGCACAGCAGCAGTTCATGTGGACCAAACTCTAGCTGGTTTTTCATCGCTTGAACACAGTTTTCAGAACTCTACACACTTATCCCAGGACTTTAACCTCAACCTGCACAACACTGTAGATCTACAGCACTTTGTTCAGATGCTAACACACTGCTGTCAACACTGTTAACCACACATTCAACACAGAATAGATCTCAGTCTGGTATCTATCAAACACTGCTGATTGGGATTTTTAGCTGAAAGCCTAAGCAGGTGTCTAGTTTTAGACTAGTTAGTGAACATATATGGTATTTATACAGAGAAAGATCAGAAAGCCTTTTTTGTATATAAACACCAAATAAGAATGAAACAATTATACTCTGTACCGTTAGAGAGAAACAGGTAAAAGAGCAAAGATACCAATATGTCCAGGTAAGATGTCTGAGGTTATGTACACAGATATAAAAAAAAGTGAAAAACACTATATCTTTATAATAGTAAAACTGTGTTCTTACTGTTTTTCAGAAAGTAATGGAGGTGAAAGCAATAGAAACACCACATTTGTTGGTATTTAGAGATGATGCAGACATCTAATGTGATGAAGAAAACTTGCCACATGATGCTGGAGAGAGGCAGGATTAGTCACACTATTCTCTGGTACTGTTACGTATGTACCTTTAGTTTTTTTACCCAGTAATTCCATAAATTACTAGAGACAAAATACTATATTGAAGAAAACTGCTGATTTTCATTATTCTTGTTTACCTTACGTAAAATTGGTATATTATATAATCTATATCTTTTCCTTAAATAAACTGTTGAGTAGTGTCAAGTCACTCAAATTGTTCAAACTGTAAAGATGAAAAGTTTGTAATTTGTGTATTGGTGTTTGATGCTAGTGTTTTTACCCTCAGTGTGTTCTGAGTGACTGCAGCTGATGTGAACTGTTTAGCTCAGGTGACTGTAGGTAGTGCAGACTGGAGTCAGAGTTTTGCACACGTGACTCCAGTTGTGCCCACTGTCGTTTAGCAATCGGAAAAAACTGTAAGACATATCAGCTGCCTGATAATCCTGGCTCCTCTGCCTGTTTCAGAATCAGAGTCAGTTTGAATGGCCAAGTAAGTGTGAACACATACTATACAGGGAATTTACCTCTGGCTTTATGTTGCTCTCAATGTCAATACACATACAACAAGGTAAACAAACATTTGACTGGTATGCACAGATAAGTTTGTGTATAAAAAAGTGCATTTGTATACACATACATATGCATACACATATGTACATAGGCTACATACACATGTTAATTATGAATTTTATTTGTATATTTGGTCCTTGAGGCGACGATGTCTTGAAATTGCTAAGGTTTTATTATCAGGGCCTGAGCGCCGACATTGAATTGCAACTTTTGAATATTTGTTCTGAAAAACCACAGAAGTTTGAATATATTTGAATAGCTATTTTTGCACATTATGTCCATAAGGCATAGTATTCTCTCGCTCTCTCTCTCTCTCTTTCTCTGGAGCATGCAGGAGACAGGATTCCACTGCCATCACGGAGCCATTTGTCCACCAAAATGTTCTTGTTGTCTCTACAGTTAAAGATTTACATCAGCGTCTTTGTGCCGTCTTTTTTTCGCTCTCGTTGTTTGTTTACTTTCGGTACCAGCAGCATGATAGAACGTCATCAACACGCCCACTCTCTCACTGGGATTATTCTTCCTGACCAGCTTCATGTACATGCCAATAATGAGTTATCGACATTTGACAAACATCCAAATTACATGAAATTTACATTGTTTGGTCCACACTTGATATAGAGCAACATAATGTTTACCGGTAGTTCGTATTTACTAACAGTGTGGTAGCCTTTTTTTTATTATTATTTTACAAGACAGAACAAATATGTGCCAACAATTACCATCAATCAATGCCAAGGAAAACCAAACCATTCTAGGTGTCATAGTGGTATAAAGATCAGACAGTAACACAAAAGAATTAAGTTGAATTAAAGAGTTATCGGGATCGGGTGGGGAAGGAAGAGAAGGGTAAGGGAGAAGAAAAACAATAATAAAAAATAACAATACGGAGGTTCAAATCAGTCTTTTTGTGCTTTTAGCCATGAAACAAGAAGTGGTTACAATACATAGTATCCATCGCCCCACACTCTGCGCACTTTTCGATTATTGCGCAAATGCACGGCCATGTCGATTGTCGTAATGCTGGTCGACATGGCCGTGCATTTGGCAGGGGTGCGAGGTCCATTCATCGCTGCTTGCAGCTTTAATTATTATTATTATTATTATTATTATTATTATTATTATTATTATTATTATTAGGGCCCGACTGCCAACAGCAGCGAAGGCGCTATTGAAACTGAAGGAATTGTTATTCTTTATCCGGCAAATGAATTGGCTTTTTGAGGGGCTTAACATATTCAAAAACTCACCAAATTTGGCGGTCGCATCAAGTCTGGTGAAAATTTACGTATTTTACAAATTGAGCCCCTGCAGTACATTTAACATAGACTCACGAAACTTGGTACACATATGTAACATATCAAGATGCACAGAAAACGTCATACCCTGGAGCCATACCCTAAACCCAACAGGAAGTCCGCCAGTTTGAATTGAAAGTTTGAAATTAGTGCGATTTTGGCCATTTCCACATGTCGTACTTTAACAAACTCCTAGAGATTTCATCCGATCAACTTCCAATTCAGTCTATGTCATCTCAACACCTTAACAATGAAAAGTTATTAAAAGAAAAACTTTTCGTCAAACGGTGTGGGCGTGGCGTGGCGGCCATTTTGAGCATTTATCGATGGACAAAGAAGTTGTTGTAACTTGAGTGTACGTTGTCATATCTGACCGAAATTTCTCAAGATTGGCAAGGGTCCAGGCCTGAGGACACCTACAGGCCAATATTGACTTTTGGTCATAGCGCCCCCCGCTGGCATCAGGATATCAGCCTTATATGACAAACATCATCCGATTTACATGAAACTTATAATGTGGTGGTCTATATGTGATACTGAGCCCTATACCTACCCTATACCCTATACTTTAACCACGCCCATGTACTCGGGCCACTCCCCCTTTATGGCTTTTCAACCGTTTAATGTACAGTCTTGTGTGAGGTATCACTGATTATTTACATGGAGTCTGGTGGAGTTTGGTGATGGTGATTTTGGGGCTGTTTCATGTTAAACTAAAAGGATCTTACTCTTTAACTAAAAGGTCTATCTCTGTAGGGATCCATCCCATAATGTTGTCAGATAATAATCTGAGTCTGTCAGCGGCAACAACAGAACTTTTAGTGGATGGACATTGAAGGTATGCAATTGTCTGTTAATGTTACATTGCAGCTTGTTTCGTCTCGCTTAATACTGGATTTCAAAAACTGTTGTTCCCCTCAGTCACTTAGTCACAAATTACAGGAAAATAGGGTCCAGGTTGAGAATTTTCTCAACTAACATTACGAGCCCAAACTAGATTACTTTATGTTATTTGAATGTACCGGCATCAATCCATTTTTACTTTGGTGATCGGATAAATAACTCCACTGACGCATGACTTACCTCTCCGACAGCGACATATTTCACGAGAGGGGGAAAGTCCCGACGTGACTTTGTTATACCATCTGACATTCGACCCTTGGCTTGGCTGTTAACAGTCCCCGTCCTTCAACACGCAGCACACGATGCTGCTGTCAGGACTCGGACATGCGATCCATCACCGCCGATGGCCCTTCACGGTGGGACAGTATCATGTGTGTGTCACCAGTGAGATGAGTAAAGGAAATTTATTGAGCCTCCTCAGGGATGAGGACGCATCAGGATTGATGTTAAATGTCCCTGATCGATACGATAATGCCACAGACTCCACTTCCAGCTCTCAGGAGTGGCATTAACCTGCTGCAGTAGGGGCAATGCATCTTTAGATTAAGTGGTCCTGTCACTTGCTCTCTTTAAAGGGTAACTCAGGGGTTGTTGTTTTTTTGTAACCTGGACCCTATTTTTTTCCATGTTTTGTGTCTAATCGACTGATAGAAACACTGAGAGTATGCCTATGTTCCCACATTTCTAAGACTTCTTTCACTCAAAATTAGGTCCTATGTTCCCATATTTTAAGACTTTTTTTCACTCAAAATTAGGCCTTATGTTCCCACATTTCTATGACTTCTTTCACTCAAAATTAGGTCCTATGTTCCCATATTTTAAGACTTTTTTTCACTCAAAATTAGGCCCTATGTTCCCACATTTTTAAGACTTTTTTTCACTCAAAATTAGGTCCTATGTTCCCATATTTTAAGACTTTTTTTCACTCAAAATTAGGCCCTAGGTTCCCACATTTCTAAGACTTTTTTCACTCAAAATTAGGCCCTATGTTCCCATATTTCTAAGACTTTTTTTTCACTTAAAATTAGGCCCTATGTTCCCACATTTTAAGACTTTTTTTCACTCAAAATTAGGCCCTATGTTCCCACATTTCTTTCTCTTTTGGGGGGCTTTTTCCCTTTTATTAAGTAGCGACAATGGATAGACATGAAAGGGGGAGAGAGATAGGGAGACGACACGCAGCAAAGGGCAGCAGGTGGGAATCGAACCCGTGCCGCTGCAGGACTCAGCCAACATGGGGCGAACGCTAGAGGCCACCCCTGTTCCCACTTTTCTAACTTTTTGTTTTTTCACTGAAAATTAGGCCCTATGTTCCCACATTTCCTTTTTCATGAATTTGTATCAGATTTTATCCCCCTAACCCTAAAACATGTTGTGGGAGGATAGGGCTTAAATTGAAGGGAAATGTAAGAACACAAGACCTAATTTTGAAAATGTCTTAGAAATGTGGGAACATAGGGCCTAATTTTCAGTGAAAAAAAATTCTTTGAAATGTGGGACCATTGGGCTGTGGGAATATAGGGCTGTGGGAACACAGGGCTGTGGGAACATAGGGCTGTAGGACCATAGGGCTGTGGGACCATAGGGCTGTGGGAACATAGGGCTGTGGGAACACAGGGCTGTGGGAACATAGGGCTGTGGGACCATAGGGCTGTGGGACCATAGGGCTGTGGGAACATAGGGCTGTGGGACCATAGAGCTGTGGGAACATAGAGCTGTGGGAACATAGAGCTATGGGAACATAGGGCTGTGGGACCATAGGGCTGTGGGAACATAGAGCTGTGGGAACATAGGGCTGTGGGACCATAGATCTGTGGGAACATAGAGCTGTGGGAACTTAGGGCTGTGGGACCATAGAGCTGTGGGAACATAGAGCTGTGGGAACATAGGGCTGTGCGAACATAGAGCTGTGGGAACATAGGGCTGTGGGACCATAGGGCTGTGGGAACATAGAGCTGTGGGAACATAGGGCTGTGGGACCATAGATCTGTGGGAACATAGGGCTGTGGGACCATAGGGCAGTGGGACCATAGAGCTGTGGGAACATAGGGCTGTGGGACCATAGGGCTGTGGGACCATAGATCTGTGGGAACATAGGGCTGTGGGACCATAAAGCTGTGGGAACATAGGGCTGTGGGACCATAGAGCTGTGGGAACATAGGGCTGTGGGACCATAGAGCTGTGGGAACATAGGGCTGTGGGACCATAGAGCTGTGGGAACATAGGGCTGTGGGACCATAGAGCTGTGGGAACATAGGGGTGTGGGAACATGGGACTGACCCCCCTCAAATCTCGTCCTGTTGCTGACAGCCAGGTTCTGCATTGCAGATAACTGTTTATAGAGATGATTTGTTACCTAACTCCCAGCTTCTTCTTGCTGTGGGCTGATTGATGCTCCGACACATGAAGTTCCCACCCACCCACCAGGTGAACAGGTCTGCAAGACCTCGTCTGAATCTCCACCACCGCACGGGGATCCTCCAGAGAGACAAAACCCTGAAAGGTGAGCCACTCTCAGACTCCAACGGCTGCTGAAGAAAAGTTTAAGAAGAGCAAATCTCTGAGGAAACAGAAGGACTGATAATAAAACAGGATGAAAATCTGGATCCAGGAAATGTTTTTACATGAAACTTACTTACTTACTTAACTTACTTTAACTGTTGGGGAGTTTAATTTATAACAAAACATCAGATTTTATAAGATCTTTGTGTATTTTGTGCATTAAAAATCTTAATTTTGTAAAGTAACTAAAGCTGTCAGATAAATGTTGTGCAGTACAGTACGTACAGTACTTGAGTAAATGTACTACGTTATATCCCACCACTGCAATTTAGGTGTATGGTTTTTTTATTGGCATCTAACTGTGTTCATTTTCTGTCTAATAAAGACCAATTCATGTACTAATTATAGGGAAGGTGTTGTAGGATTGTGAAGATCCAGGACTTAGCCTAAAAATTTGAACATCGACACCTTATCAGTCCCTCCCCTCTTTCTGCTAAAGCCCAAAACGGTCTCCTAAGCCCCTCCCCCCACAAGGGAGAATGAATGCGTGTGCATGAGCAGTGATTGACACGCAGTTAGACACCCCCCCTTGCCCTGATTGGTGCATCTGAACAGTTAGACACCCCCCTTGGTAGCATTGCATTTCCCCCCTCCAGATCTCCCACCGTGGTCAGAAAACACGGGAGACACTAATTGCCGTCACTCTCTCACTGATCCCTCGCTCTATCACACAATCTCCATACACACACACACACACACACAGACACACACACACACACATGCCGGCTCGACGCACACACACCAGCGCACAGGTATAAACATCAGGCCACTTACGTATAGGCTACAGCGAAAGCTCTGCGTGGAGACTCTGCAGGACCATAAAACAAGCTTTATAATGATAACATAACTCTGGTTATGCACTATGTTTCACTATCATCATCTATAATGGAAACAATGATCTTTATTTGAAACATTTCAAATGTAACAAGATCAAATACCATGCAAAGAGCAGTCCAAGTGTTTCCCCTTACATTTCTATAATCTATAGCTGCATGTTTGAACTCGTGTCACACAGACGGTTGTGTATAAAAATAGACAAAGAGAAGGAGTCCTGCAGAAAACATCATCTGTGTGACAGACCGCAGGCTGGGAGGTTTCCCCACAGCGTTGTGTAAGAAGTGTAAAGACGCAGATTAGAGTCACTGCGGCTCGGAAGGCTGCTGCTCAGCTTTGATGTCCCTCGAACTGAAACGGCTTAACAGCAAATAGAAAGTGCCAGAAAAAAAAGGAGAAAGGGAGGGCAGGAAAATATGGGCTTTCTCACATGGTTCCCTCAGGATGTCACTACGATGAACACATAACACCAGTCCATATACCAGTGGTTTAGGAAGTACTGAATCTCAGTACAAATAACCAGAGAAATACTGACTTTAGTGAAAGTAGAAGTACCACAACCCAACTATTTTATACCACTAACAAGGCTCAGAATATCACCACACTTAAACTGTAGCATAATGAGGGTTTGGCAACTGTTAGTAGTATAAAATAGTGATTTACCGAGTGCCCTGAAAGCTAGCGTTAGCAGCTAACCACCAGTGTTGCGGTAGCTTGTTTAGAGCTAGAGACGCATTCAATTAGCATGAAAACGTGTCCCAGAGAATGGTCGACTCGGTGCACATGTTGTTATTAACCCCTAGGTTTCATTTTTTAAACCTTTTTAAAATTGTCCTTTAAGGTGTATATTCATATAATATTTTGATCATATAGAGCCAGGGAACATAGATACGCTCCCCTGGATACACACACAGTCAACCAGCGTCTTTTCAAGGAAGCTGTAAGGAAGGAAACTACAATGCATTGACAATTATTTTGTAATCAAAACTTAAATTAAAGTGTGAGTAAATATAGAGATTCTCATCCTTGTGTCCACACATCTAACTTCAGCTTCAAAATCTAGCTTAATTTCTGGGCTTTTTTACGATCCCTCCGAGGCAGAGAAAAGGTAAGTTTAAGTGGCGTCTGTTAGGAAAAGAACAAGACAGCGAGACACAGACCGAGACAGACAGAAGAGGATGCAGTGTCAGCTCTCCGTCACTGCTTGTTGCAGGTTTTAGACGAAGGAAGCTGGAGAAACAGATCTGAGTCCCCGGGGGCCAATCTGTCCCTTTCACCTTCCGTCAAGAGTTTCTCCAAAGTGCACAAAACTTTCCACCTCGGCTGGGATGTAAAAGAAACCAGAAGCAATTTGGCAAGAATGTGTGTTTGTGCGGGTTTTCGATACTTATACTCAGAGTCCCGAAATGACCTTTGCTAAAGTTGATGGAAAATACTGAATAAACCACAAAGGTCCAAAGGTTTGTGTGTCAGGATTGAACTTTTTTTTTTTTTTTTTTTTTTCTATTTCTGTCTCTTAACTTTCAGTCCTATAGCCTACATATAAATAAATAGTCCAGTTGTCTTTTAGCCTTTATTTGTTTACATTTAGTCCATTTAGGGCACTTTCACACCTGCCTCATTTAGTTTGATTAAATCACACTAGAGTTTGTTTGCTCCGCTGGTGCGGTTCATTTGGGCAGGTGAGAACGCAGCAATCGAACTCTGGTGCGCACCAAAAGTAGACCAAACAAGGGTACCGAGACCTTCTTGAAGAGGGGCTCTCGTGTGAAGTCTTCTGGTAGCTGTGCCGAGAGAAATCTCAATCATTCCCAATCTTACAGAGACGGAGAGTGTAGGTATATGTAAGGAGATAACATAGACACAGGCTAATTACTGATCACTAACATGCTAGTTAACATTAGTAATTAAACCTAAACAGCTAATGGAAGTCCAAACTGCCTGTGAGCTTCTCCTGTACTATACGGTAATTCCTCTACTGTGTGACAGTAAGTCTCGTGGTTATGACACAATCGT
Organism: Perca flavescens; assembly: GCF_004354835.1. Taxonomy (NCBI): domain Eukaryota; kingdom Metazoa; phylum Chordata; class Actinopteri; order Perciformes; family Percidae; genus Perca; species Perca flavescens. Next base: position 2,515,832 of record NC_041353.1, read on the forward strand.
TAGCCTATTGTTATAAAAGCGTCTGCTACGGAGCCATAACGTGAGCTACAAGGTAATGGAGCCTTTTATACATTGTCGTGTTTCTTTAGAAATAAACAACGGACAAATAGAGTCTTTAAACGCTTCAGATGTAAAGTTATTCTCTGTCAAAGTGACGTCAAAATGAATGGGAGTCAATGGGATGCTAACGGGAAGGGATGGCTTGTTAGCCTCAGAATCTCCCCATAGGAGGTACGCTTTCCGGATGCTTGCTTACCCCCTTGGAGCGCTCTGATGTTGCTGGGAAACATTAGATGAAGAAGAATATTTAATTCAATTTAAAAAAAAAGGTTTATTTTTCTTGTTTTCGCCAACACTTTTGGCAGCCTACCGCGCCTACATATTTCAGTTATCTTGGAGTTGTTCGGTAACATATAAATGAGTCTGCGGTTTTTGGCACGATTTCCTAAATCTGACACAAACTGAGAAATAACGTTCCTCCAAACAAAACCTGACAGCGTGCTGAGAGACGTCAAGCCGAACAATATGGGAAGGAAATTGGAGCAGAGAAAACACGAGGCCACGGTGGATGTTTGTGACTGACAGATGAATTTCCTCTCTGGGTGAGGCTGGGTGTCAGTGTGGGAGAATCCTCCCAGGCATTGTTCTCTTTATTTTCTCATCTCCACGCATTTCAAACACAATATCCAGGACACACTGGATGTGTTGGTCTACATAATTCATATTGAAGCAGTCAAAAGCTTTGTAAGTATGTACATTTGTTTGTATTTGTTTATAATATCTGTGTTTGTATCTATTTTATCTTATTTAGAAGCTGTTAAAGGATAGGTTCTTGTTTCAAAAAACAATCCTCACAAGCACAGATGTACATTGAATATGAATATTGATCCCTTTAATCATCTTTTCTGTCCATACTGACTGTAAAGAGATCTAGTTAAGAGTTCCAATAAGTGATGATATAGAGAAAAAAATCCACTGTCGTTTCTGTGCAGAAATGCATTTTAAAGTTCAAGCTGATTTGAGGCCAGCAGTACGATCTAATATAAAAGATTCTGCTAATTAAAAGGGAGCTTTAGACATTGTGTCACTTGTTGATTAACCTCTACGAATACGTAATATAAATAAAAGGCTTAAGTTTTTTAATTATCTGCAGTGACTTCAAGGTTAGCAGGAGGGGTTGTGGAATAAAGACTTTCTTCCCAACAACGTGACAGAAATAGAGCATGAGTTTTATCTTAAATTTCATCTGTGAAACCATTTGCCTCAATGTGCCATATTTAGCCATGTGCAAAAGCAAATTCCTCATTCAGATTTCCATCTGTGCAGGCTGTCCTCATGCACTGTTCAGACTTGTACCTACGAATAGTAATGCGCTATTTAAAGGCACGCTATGCAAGATGTGTACCTTAATATAACAGCTTATGGCATACATTATGGCACATACATTAACAACATACAAGAAGCAGCCTCTATGGAAGACACTAGCACGCATTTTGACGAAGTAAACGAAGAAAGTGCGGAAAAGTCAAGGAAAGGAAAACGAGAAACTGACCGCGTGAGGAAGCGATAAGGCTTTCACTCGTTGTCGAGAGCTAAAAAGCAGCAAAGGTAACGTTAAATACAAGTACTAGGGGTCAAAAAATGGAAATGCATGCCTTTAATCCGTATATGATCCACGTAATAGTGCGCCAGGACGGGCAGAGCTGACGTAGAATAAAGAGTGTCAAAGTCGGAGTCGCTCTTTATTCTACTGCAATATTTGAAAATCAATAATTATTTATTTTTATTTTTTTAAATTACATTCATTCAATTCAATTCAATTCAATTCAATTCAATTTTATTTATAGTATCAAATCATAACAAGAGTTATCTCGAGACACTTTACAGATAGAGTAGGTCCAGACCACACTCTATAATTTACAAAACCCCAACAATTCCAACAATTACAGTAATTCCCTCAAGAGCAAGCAGTGCGACAGTGGCGAGGAAAAACTCCCTCTTGGGAAGAAACCTCGGACAGACCCAGGCTCTTGGTAGGCGGTGTCTGACGGGCCGGTTGGGGGTGTGATGAACAGTGGCAATAATAGTCACATTAATTCATATATCTGCATTTATGTCAAAACCTACATTCATATATCTGCATTTATGTCAAAACCTCGAGACTTTCAAACATCAAAATGTCATTTATAAAATGTATTTGTGTCAAAATGACATATAAACATCTTTTCCTGTTCTATTTTGCCTGGAAACGCTTCCAACACGCTTGCTTGTCGTGTGAAAAATATGCGTCGGTCCTATTTCTAGCATGCACATTCGAGCAGCTCGAGCTGTGCCTGAGACGTGCGTGTCACGCAGGCAGCGTGCACGCTCTAACCTGTTACCATGGGAACCCAAATACAAATGGACCCACCACGCAGCCAGTGTGCAGGAGGCCTAAACCAGAGCCTATGGCTAACCACCAACATCTTCGCCTTTCTAACAGCTTCTCCCCTCTCAAAGACACACCCGCTGAGAAGCCAACTCTGGTTATCGGGAGCTCTACACTGCGGAACGTGAAGTTATCTTCATACAAAACAAACCGATTTTTCTACAAATGCAGATTAGCTAAGAAAGGAAATGCCTGCAAAAAAAATAAGCATAAAGAAGAAACAGAAGCATGTGTTCCCTGTTATCTGTAGCTTGCATATGGCCATTCTTCTCTGAGAGAGAGCGATGGTAATCCAGAGGCAGGCTGGGAAGAAAGTTTTCCATAAATCATAGCGACACATTTAAATGGGAAAGGGCCATTATCTCGATAAAAACAACTGTAGAGAGTTTTTTCAGCCTCTGGGCCCTACGCGGACGGCCATGATGAATCAGAGAGAGAGAGAGAGTGTGTGTGTGTGTGTGTGTGTGTGTGTGTGTGTGTGGTGACATGTCGGATGTAGATTGAGGTTTGGTTAAATGTCTGCGGTGACGTTAGCTGCCTGCCGGCTGATTGATTCTCGCTTCAGTGCTGTTTTTATTTCACCTTGTAGGATCTCCCTCCTTTCGTTGGCTGCATGAAAGACATCATGTCACATTTTTATTTCATTCAGTCCTTCCAGAAAAGAGTTTTTTTGTGATTTTTGCGGGCAAAAATCCTTGATTATGCGGCACGTTTTCTTAAAAAATGCGATGTAATATGCGGGATATTTATGCAATTTTATGCGATGAAATTGTGGGTTTGATGAAAAAGAGAAAGAAAAGTGATTCCCCTTTTTCCCCTGATTCTTATATACTGTCTATGGATTTCCCCAACACGTTGCTTTTCGATGATGTTCATGTCGCATAATTACGTTACTTCATAACGTTCTCATGGCAACAGAGAAAATTGGCTGCTCTTGTGTGAAGTAAACGCAACGTTTTTCAACTTTCTGCTAAGATATATTGTGACTTTTTTAGAACGAAAATGCAGAGATCATGAAATCACGCAAGCCCTGCTTATTTTGCGCAGAAATCGGCAATTTATGCGGCGAAAGTGCGGCATATTTGAAAAAATGCGCCCCCCCCGCATAAATATGCAGACTTTGGCTGATTATGCATTGAATTACTCGATCGCATAGTTTTTCTGGAGGGACTGTTCATTCTCCCTTTTCCACTTTTAGGGAGTTGCACTCCACTGGCTCCAAAAAAGAAGTCTGTTTCCACTTTATTTATTACCTCAGTAAAGAAGTTTATGGTCTAAATCTTTAGTTTCAAGTCTTCTTCAACACAGCATGATGTTCATTTAGTAAATGATGGTCCCATTTATTTTAAAATAGATGATAAAGCAGGGGATGCTTTAGGACCTGTCAGTCAGGACAGAGGCTTAGCGATGCTAACCATGCTAACACTGGGGACATTAAAATAGACCTCTTCTTATTGTGTTTCACTTCAGCAAAGTTAATTGGGACATTTAGGTCACCTAAAAAGGTCTTGTTCAGCATTCTCCGAACCAAGCTAGCTAGCTACCACTAGCGTTAGCTGGTAGCTTAAAGGGAAGTCTGCAGATTTTCTGTACCGCCGTACATGCAGATGAACCTGTAAGACCAGCACGCCCAGAATGCACCTGAACACACCTCCCTGTAAGACCAGCACGCCCAGAATGCACCTGAACACACCTCCCTGTAAGACCAGCACGCCCTTGGGTGCACAGATGGGCGCAGGTGCATTTGCTATTTAAACCACGTGGGCTAGTCTTAAACTAGCAAAGACACTTGCCGGGTGCAAGATAGGGCCCTTAATGTGTTGAATTGAAGATGCAGGACGAATGTGTCTGCATGCAGATGTTGTGTTAGTTTTCTGTGTCCTGTATGTGCTGTTTACTCTGCCCCGCTTCATCGCCATAGGTGCTCTAACCTTCCTCTATAAGTGTCTACTTCACCTCCAAAGCTGAACGCTGCCGTTTCCTTTCTCAGCAGTGACACAACACGCTTCACTCGAGCTCCTGCGCGCAAAAGTCGCCCGGACTACACCATTTAGTAAACCTATCCATACTGAGAAACACAGAGAGGGTTTTGTGGAGCTGATAGGCTTAATTAGCTTTGCATCAACGCGTTTGGCAATGGCTTGAACGTAACGGACGTTCATTAATGTAAAATAATCAAACACTATGGCTTTAATGTGTTGAATTGAAGATGCAGGATGAATGTGTCTGTACATGTGAATAAGAAACACATTTATTTGCATCACGCGTGTAGATTTTGTGTTAGTTTCTCTGTGTCTTGTATCTACTGTTTACTGTCTACCGTGTCTCGCTTCAACGGCATCAGTGCTCTGACCTTCTGTGATAAATGGAAGTCGGCAGCCTCTTGTCTCAGGGAAGGAGGGCAGCTATCGCTGCTTATCATTCCTCCACAGCCTCCCCTCGGCCTACACTTGAACGCATTATAAACCCGAGGTCTGACCGCCAACCTTAACCTGCTGCCAGTCATTTCTCCCCGTCTCCTTCTGAGGATTATCCGGGAGATTAACTACAACATTGTCCCGACATCGGATGTGCTTTGGCTCAGTTCACAGGTGAGGTTGGTTCTGCGGGTGTGACCTTCTGAATGCTAATGAGCCGGCCGATGTATGACTCACCCCAGATGTGTCTGTAAACACACAGACGTTCATACCATCTTTATATAATAAGAGGTGTATTTCAAAACCTGGATATTAGATTAATATAAGAAAAAATTACAAAAATGTGACTGGATTTTTCCTTCCTACCATTGCAGGAAAAAATAATATAAAAAAAACATTGGGGGAAATAAATAGGCAAAAGGGAAAGTAATACATACATAAATAAAAAATAAATAATAAAAATAATTAACAGATTAATTTAAAAAGAAATAATTTAAAAATGAAAAAAAATATATTTAAAAATTAATTGAAAATAGATAAAAATAAATGCAAAAACGTTTTATGAAAAGATTAATTTTAATATTAATTAAAATAAATGAATGGGGAAATAAATAGGCAAAAGTGGAAAGTAATACATTAAAAAAATGAATAAATAATTAAAAAAATCAACATTGATTTAAAAATAAATGATTTAAAAATGCAAAAGAGATTATTTCAAAATTAATTGAAAATAGAAAAAAATAATGCAATAAAATGAATGAAAAGATTAATTTTAATATGAATTAAAATAAATAACCAAAAATGCATAAATAAATACATTTAAAAATTAATAGAAATTAATAGAAAATACCAAAATAAAAACATGTAGAAAAATTTCAAAATTTCATTTCACTTTTATTTTTTATTTTTTTAATAGGGGAATTAATACAGAAATATCAATATAAGGCGCATCTTATCAATGAATACATTCCATAAATTATTTTATATTTCTGGTACATTAAATTGCATTAATTTATTCAGCGAGTCATTTTTTTGGCAGCTTCCGGCTTCCATAAAGCAAAGTGATGGCCTCAAAAACTGGATCCTAACGGCATTTTATTAGCGCGTAAGCACACACAGACACCCACCTTCCTGCTGTGAGTGACACAGATCCTCCGCCCGCCCGTCCTGTTGATGCCGATACAAACATTTATTAATTAGCAATGGGAGAGCGTCGGTCTCTGCATCCAGAATGTCATTAAGACCTTGAGATTACAAACCGAAAATCAATTAAGAACCGTAATGCGGAGCGGCAGGCGGGAAGCTGTCGCTGCCGCCGTTCGCAGTTTTAAATTGGCTGCTGGAGCCGAGGGGCCGGCTGCTCGGCTCCCCGGCTGATTGTCCCTGGCAGAGGTCACGGGAGCTCTCCAAACATTTAGCACCAGAGTGCTGATTGCTAGTGATCAGCGCTCTGAGGCTGAGCTGCCCTCTGCTACGTCAACACTGCTGTCAGGTCTGTTAGCAGCAAACAGCTGGCATCATGTGAACACTTTGTTTTGGTTTTGATGTATAATTTATGGATGGATGGATGGATGAGTGGATAGATAGATAGATAGATAGATAGATAGATAGATAGATAGATAGGTAGGTAGGTAGGTAGGTAGGTAGGTAGATAGGTACAGTAGGTAGATAGATAGATAGATAGATAGATAGATAGATAGATAGATAGATAGGTCTGGCTAGTCCACACAGCATTCCTGGATGGGAGAACAATGTGCACTGGTTTATTGGCATTTCTTTAAACCAATCACAATCATCTTGGGGAGGGGCTAAGCTCCGGGTGGAGCCACGGTGCCTCTGCTAAATAGTCTCAGGAAGGAACTTGTTTTGGTGGAACATGTGTACGTTCAAAAGTAGTTTTAGTTGTGCAACAGAAAACTCCGATTGGACAGATAGTCTAGCTAGCTGTCTGGATTTACCCTGCAGAGATCTGAGGAGCAGTTAACCACAGTCCTCACAAATCAGCCGGAGGTTAGAAACCCAACACAAAGGAAGGGGACGGGACATCCGGCGGAATTTCCAGTGGCACCTGAACAACTGAAACTGAAACTTTGTCGATATAGACTACAGATAACATAAAGGCAGGTGTGTATATACACACATAAAGACAAGCACATTTACAATGACACCAGATCTATACAAGGTCAGAGAGATGGTTTGTTCAGCAGTGCTGTGGCAGAAGGGACGAAACGTCTGCCACAGCGAGTCCTTCTACGCCTCAGACTCCTGTATCTCATGTGTGGATATAGAGGGTGATTGGTGTCAATGACAATGGGGAGGGCTGACATCTGGAATGAGGCACTAAATAGAAATGTGGTCTCAGTTTGGCTGATGGTCCTGAGAGAGAAGCCTGAGCTAACACATCAAATATCACAGCATGCTTCAAAAATAGCCTCCCAAAGGTGCAAAAGCTGCAGTATGGTCCTTATAAGATGCAATATTGGCGACATTTAGACGCCCAGAGCAGTCTTCTGGGGGTTGTGCAGTTCTCTGGATGGAAACAAGGCCACATACCCCCACTGACACTGTCTCACACTCTCTTACTTGTTTTCTGTATTTGTTTATTTTATATTAATGTATAGTATTGTTTGTTTAATAAACCCTTTTCTGATTATGAGTCAGCCGTCCCCTGGCAGCTGTAGGCCGATTATCACAGCGTTCGGATGTGGAGTTTGTGCTCTGGTTGGATAGAAACAGATAAAGCAGCGTTCAGCTGTCCAAGTGTCCTCAGGCTCATATTTATCTGCCTCAGCAGGAGCCTCAGCAGGATGCTGCTGCTGCTGCTGCTGCTGCCTGCAGCCATCAGCGCCTGACACAAGTGACATGGTGAGGACCGTCTGCTGCAACGTTGACATCTGCTGGCTGCCGAGCTGCAGCACAGGACACCAAGACAAAAAGAATACATAATATACTGTTTAATCAGATGCACTGTTTTGCATTTTTGCACTAGGTTTGTATTGCCAATTAAAACTGTTTCTATCATATGTTCCTTAAATGTATTTTATGTCATTTGAGTTTGCCCTGTCAAATTTCAAATGCACCTGCGCCCATCTGTTGCCCATGGGTGCGCATCGGAGTGTGAATGTGTGTGAATGTTTATCTGATGAGCAGGTGGCACCTTGTACGGTAGCCTCGGCCACCAGTGTACGAATGTGTGTGAATGGTGAATGGTTCCTGTACTATGTAAAAGCGCTTTGAGTAGTCGTTAAGACTAGAAAAGCGCTATATAAATACAGTGCATATACATTAATATTTGAGGCAGCGGGAAGTGATGGCACCATTGACCAACAAAAACCTGGTCTAAAGTCAATAACGCAGCATTTCATTGTTATTTTAACAGAGCATTAGTAAAATGCTCCTAGGCTCGTGCACAGCGCGCGCACACTATGCTTGTTACACACACAGGGACACACACACACACACACACACACACACACACATGCAGAAGATTACAAATCAAATCCTCCATCATAACAGCAATGCTCCAAGGTCCAAACGCCTGGCTTTTAAAGGGAATGGGAGATGATCTCTGATTGGTTGATTGCATGTTACGCCCAAAACACACCTCTGATTAATGAAGACACTAAGGACAACCCTTTAGGACCAGGCGCCCGGCACACAGACACTTTTATCTGTCGTCAAACTAGCAAAAGTGGATTTGGACACGCCCTAAACACACCTGCACCAGGCGCTCCGCACCGTGCGCTTAGATTGTCAAAATAGGGCCCTTAAAGTTTTTGCTCCCAGATCTTGGTTTGAGCTAAAAATCCATTTATCCATCCATCCATCTTCACGGGACCCCAAACTTCCCTTTCCCAGGACAGGACGGGGCTCAAACCTGCAGGTTCTCCGTAGAACCAAACAGAACCAACACAAACCAAGGAAATTTTCTGGGCGAAGAAGAAGAAGAAGACTCCTGTTCCTGAAATTTGGATTTTGAATACGTGTGGTCCTCCATGTTTTCCTTTTTCAAACTTGCCACCGGGGCCGGGAAGCTACGATACCCATTAGCAGCATTAGCAGCATTAGCAGCATTAGCAGCATTAGCAGCAGCTGTGAGTTTATCATGTGACAGAGAAAACAGGAAAGGTGGAGCAGTATGTCCTGTATGTCCCTTACCAGCTAACATATTTCTAGATGGAGCATAATTATGGAGCGTCTACCCCAGGTCATGCAAACGCAAAATGTAACATTTCCAGCCAAAAGGAAGACTTGGAATTGATGGTGGTGGTAAATATTCATGGAAAAGGACAAGTTGGTGAACGGGGCAACACAGATTTTGAGAATGAACAACTAAACACGTTACAAACTGGACATTTTATATTTTATATTACTATATCTTCTTTAGTTTTTTTTGTTCATGGAGGTCCATTTTTGAACAAATGAATAAATGAAGGAATTTTTGGAAAGATGGAAAATATGGATACAGAGCATATATTTTATTACCTTGTTTCATTAGTTTTAATTTATTGTTCTATTACGTTGTTTTTTTTTTTTGCAGTGTTCTTGGAGCTCAATGGTTGGATGGATGGATGGATGGATGGATGGATGGATGGATGAATGGATGGATGGATGGATGGATGGATGGATGGATGGATGAATGGATGGATGGATGGATGGATGGATGAATGGATGGATTCATGGATGGATGAATGGATGGATGGATGGATGGATGGATGGATGGATGGATGGATGGATGGATGGATGGATGGATGGATGAATGGATGGATTCATGGATGGATGAATGGATGGATGGATGGATGAATGGATGAATGGATGAATGGTTGTCATGACTCCATGCGATGGTGTTTGATGAAGTGAAACGGAGCGAACGGTCACATCCTTCAGTCTGAACATCGCCTGCAGCGTCTGGAAACGATTCTCTCCATCACATCCAGTTTGGTTTTCCCTCCATCTCTCCCTCTCCATCCCTCCATCTCTCCCCCACACCCCTCATCCCTCCACCAGCCTCCCACTCATCCCTCCATCACACAACCAGCCTCCCACTCATCCCCCTATCCCTCCACCAGCCTCCCACTCATCCCCCTATCCCTCCACCAGCCTCCCACTCATCCCCCCTATCCCTCCACCAGCCTCCCACTTATCCCTCCATCCCTCCACCAGCCTCCCCCTCCTCCCTCTCTCCTGTTCCTATTTATAGATCCTGGTGGAAGCATATCGTAATGAACAGGATTCCCATGTCTCTCACACACTCACTGTCTGTACTCAACATTACTCGGATCCCAAAAGAAGCTTAAAATTAAGCAATTAGTTTGGAGTTGACTGTAAATACATCCCAGTGATTAGCCCGACGATCAGTATCAGTGCAGCTCTAAACGGTTGACATTTGTCTCCAAACAAGAATATGTGTTTTTGTAATCTGGGTGAACCAACCTTTTAAGAACATATCAAGCGTTAAAGTACGTAGAGTTCCTTTTGTGAAAACGAAAGATAAGTTGTTTGTTCAAGCAGCAATTATGACTCATATTTAGGTTTAGCCCTGGTAATTCTTACAGGAACAAAGCAGGACGTTAAGGTAAGGAAGTGTAATAGCGGAAAATGTCCTGGTAAGGAGTAGCCTGACGAGCCAGTCCCACATCCAGATGTTGGGTCCCCATTGGTCAGGGCTGAATCCGAGGGGCGGGATCAGCGGTTGTCTTTCAGATTCCCTCTGCACGCAATAGGATAGCGCTCCAATAAACCAGAGCAACGCCAGCTGATAGATTCAACTTTAAACTCCCAACACATCTTCCTTTGTTCTTTTCTCAAAGAAAAGTCTTCCAGAGTCGCAGCCAAAGCCGATTCCAAAGATCGCTGTTCCCAGCAGCAGCAGCCATAAGCCCCGCCCACCGGCTCTATACACGATGTGATTGCCCTGACCAGAGTTTGGTTTTTCCAGCTCGCAAGCCAACGGAGAATTGCTAGACCGACCCTGGCTGTAAATTACATCTGCTGCTGCTAGGGTGCGTCTAGATTTCTAGGCTAGGTAAGGAGGGTACTTTTTTTGGAACAAATCACGTTCATACATACGTACATCACGTTCTGCGTCACGTGCATAACCTCCAGGAAGTGAAGTAACGTCTGATTTTAACCCAAACTACCATCTTTTTCCAAACTTAATCAGAAAGCCTTCATTGTCATTGCATAGGAATACAACACAATTAGTTGTGGCACTCAGATGATGCATTCCAACATAAAAAAAACATTTAAAAAATATAAAAACACAAGACAAAGGACATTCAGTGGTACACAAACAGTGGCGGTTCTAGAAATATTTTACTATGGGGGGCCAAAGAGGGGCCAGTGTTTAACCAGAGGGGCACATAAAATGGCAACAATTGATATTTAAAGATTATAAACTTTATTTTACTTTAAAATCATATAAACATTGAGTGAGTGCAGGTGCAAGGGGCCATAAAAAAAAATGAAAAATGAAAAGAAAAAAACAGTACAGGGTACAACTACAGGGTTTCAATTCAATGTGAATTGAATTGAAGCTTTTTTGCACTCCTCTTTTGTCGGGCAGGTGCGTAGGATATGATCAAAAGTAGCAGATCAGAAGCTTAGAAAATGTCCTGCACGCTGACCATTACTAAGCAATACTTTATTTAGAATTAGACCTTCATCAGGTAAAAAGTAAAAAAACCTGATGAAGGTCTTAGACCAAAACGTATTTTTCTAATTCAATGTGAACAAAACTCTAGGGTACAACAAAGTGTACGACAATGTGCCATTTCCTATTTATGGAAGCCCCACTACTGTGGACAGTTGAGTCCACAATTAAGTATTTGAATTGGCACAATGCTGGATCAATTGAATTTTAATAAAATATAGATACACTACACTACAGCAACAGGATATGGCGGTTGTGCTGTCTGGCAAAACGGTCCACAAATACATCAAGATCCAGAGCCTTGGCCCTTCTGGACTTTATGCTCAGGACACCAAGATCACTGAGTCTTTCATCAGTAGTGGTGGACCACAGGAAGGTTTCAGTTTCAGTGTGGAGAAACTGTGTTCGCACGAGGCTGAGCTTACAGGAAGGGTTACAGCAATCTGGCATAGTCTGAAGAGCTCAAAGAAGACTTCCATGTATGGCTCAATAAAACAAACCAGCTCCACTGTACTGCATGGCTTTTTAACTTCACCACTCTGTATACAAATGCAATAACTAGATAGATATGAACGTATTAAAAGAGCAGCAAGTGCTTATTGGATTGCAGTATGGCAGTAATTACTTGATTTTTTGTTGTTGTTTATTTAGTGTGCTGATGGCTGTGGGCTGACTCTGGTGGGCCGAGTTGTGGCAGCTCTGTAGCGTCTGCCAAATGGTTACAGTTCAAAGAGAGGGTGACCACGGTGAGAGGTATCTTTAACGATGGTTTTTGCTCTGTTTATGTAGCGTGAAGTTGCAAGTTCTTCCAACGGGGGGCAGGGACAGGGAACTAGATAGTTTTGGTGCCTAAACCTAACAAAACTGGGACCGTTGCACAACGTTAACGACGTGTTTAAAACCAACCGTTACTTTCTCTGGTTTATATTTAGGGATGCACCCAATCCAGATTTTTGGGGTTCGGCCAAATCCTGAACCCCCTGGTTGAGATTGTGCCGCCTCCTCCTCCCATCCTCAGTCCATGAACCCAGTAAACTCATGAATGAAGTAAACAGGGACTGTCCTTCCTTTGCTGTACCTGAAGTTGCTGCATTCTGGCTGCTGTCTGGAGATTCCTTCATGAACAACTCGTATTCTTCCAGATGTTTCAGACCAGATGTTGTAACAGCAGCCATGTTGTGTATAGTTTAGGGTCCTCGCCACCACCAGACCAATCAGCATTGAACAGATTGAACATGTAGCTGGACTTGAATGGCCTTCTTTTGACTGAAAGTGCTGCCAAACTACAACTTTTTCTGCTCACCAGTTCCATGTCCACTTTCCTTTTCACTTCCTTTTCTACATATTAAAGCCGTGATATTTATTTAACACAAATTCGCTTTGACACAAATAGTCTTGAAAAGAGATCCAGTTGCAGTTCTGTCCCTCTGTTTACGAACGTCAAATATTGTACTTTTGAATTCACAGTCTTTCCCCGGCTCCTCTGACAGTCGGTTTTATTTTGTAAATCTTCTTTTTTCCTCTCACTATATTTAGATTAGGGGGGGTATTTATTTATAATCCATCTTCCAGTTATATTCCCGCATGCAGAGGTGTCAAATCTCTACTGCCTGTGATTAAGCTCATCAGTATTCTCTTCCATATTTGGGTCACGTAGTCCCTATGTACTCTCTTCATTTGCATAATCACAGAATACCATAACAAACCCCTTTTTTAATATTTCTGTCCTCCACTGTTCACAGATATATTTTGGTAGTATGTATTTGCGAGAAGCAGACAAGAGCAGACTTGAACTGAAACTATTTGTGTGCAGTGTTTATCACATACAGGTGGACTAACATGGGATCTTATTTCGTAAAAAAAAAGTACAATAGTGAACGGGGAGAGTCAAAGAATAGTTTGATCCAGTTTGAATTGAGCCACATGATGTTTTTGTTCATTTAAAAGATAATTTTGCAAGATAAGAATGTCACCCTTTTGTCGTAGTATGACTTAGTTTTGTGTAATGTGAAATGTAGGATTAGTACTACAAGCATTGCTGCCAGATGAAGATTAAAGTTCAAAGCCAAACACACTAGCCTGGTGAATGTTCATTCACAGCCCATTTCCAAAGGGGCGTCACCAACGGACGCCAATCAAATGCCTCTGGGTGCAATCGGAAAGACCTAAAACCAATCAGAGCGACAGAAAAACATCTCAACCCAAGCGAGCATGTCGCAGAGCCTGTTCACAGAAATTCTAAATCTGCTTCAACGTCACTGTGCTGCCTCAACGATTGTGATTGGTGCCTCGATTTGAAAAAATTGGAAATGGGCTTGAATGGGCTCTTGGCCAGATGGACTTGCAAAGCAAATCTCAAATTTGCCAAAAGTTGGTCAGGGTTTTCCCAGGCTACAAACACAAATAAAACCGCCCAAATATCTTGGCAGGACAATAGCCCAATCTGGCAACATTTCTGCAGCCTGCCAATTCAAACAGACGCTTTGCTTCATTCATCACTGGCCAAATTGGCAACATTGCCTGGAAGACAACGTTGGGGGCTTAAAACACTTCTTCACTTGCAAAATTATCTTTTAATCTGACGAACATCATATTTGTAAATTTGTGGTATTATCAGATTAATTAGCGATGAAATAATAATTGTAAGTTACAGACCTACATTTGATCACATCCTGAACACACACAACTAGATGGTATCTTGTCAGGGGTCCGGACCTGCTGATCATTTACTGGCTGCTGTCATTTGAATTGGAAAATAGCAGTGGGCCCAGTGTAGTGCCCTGAGGAAAAAATTACATCTGAAGATGACATTAGAAAGAACATTAAAAACCAAATTTGAGCACTGCTTGTTTTCTCGTGATAACAAGACAAATTGTGAGAAGGAGTTTAATATCTAGATAATAAAATAATAGAATATGTTAAGATAACCGACCCGAAATCCACCAGAGCATCTAGAAGAGGGGATTGTAAAATACCATGTAGAAAAAGTAGTTTTGGACAGTCAGCTTTATCCTTTCAAACAGCCCATACATGGAATACCATACCCACAGAACTAAGGAACATCACATCTATCAAATCCTTTTCCAAATCCATAAAAACATTGGTTATTGACTAATCAAATATGCTGCCATAATCAACATGTGTTTGTCTTTAATGCTACAGTAGTGTCTCTGTGTGTGCTTATGTGTTGTTGATGCATCCTAATGTGTGTCTATGCACTTGTACCTGTGTCTATACTGTGTATGATACTTGTGTTATTCAATGCCATCAACCTGCCAGTAGTCATGATTTGGAATAGTGGTTGTGTCATTTTACGTGTCTATGCCTATGTTTTTTATGTTTTATGTGTATTGTATTGTTGTAGCGTATGTATTGTTTTAAAGGTCCCATGACATGTAATGGTGCTCTTTGGATGCTTTTATATAGACCTTAGTGGTCCCCTAATACTGTATCTGAAGTGTCTTTTATATAGACCTTAGTGGTCCCCTAATACTGTATCTGAAGTCTCTTTTATATAGACCTTAGTGGTCCCCTAATACTGTATCTGAAGTGTCTTTTATATAGACCTTAGTGGTCCCCTAATACTGTATCTGAAGTGTCTTTTATATAGACCTTAGTGGTCCCCTAATACTGTATCTGAAGTGTCTTTTATATAGACCTTAGTGGTCCCCTAATACTGTATCTGAAGTCTCTTTCCCGAAATTCAGCCTTGGTGCAGAATTACAACCTCTTAAGGAGAAGATTCCTGATTGGTCCATCTGAGCTTTCATTTTCTCAAAGACAGAGCCGGATACCCAAGGCTCAGTTTTTTGGGGGAACTCATATTAATGTTATAAAAACCTCATAAAGTGAAATTTTCATGCCATGGGACCTTTTAAGCCAATCGACCTGTTAGGGACTGCAAATGAAAATTAGCCTGTATGGCTAAATCTGGCACATTTACATGTTGTACTCATGTTGATTAATGTGTTTTATCCCTTTTAAATAAAGAAATCCCCCCAAAAAAAGAAAAAAGAAGCTGCAGTGGCCTGGAAACGTTATAGAGACCCAGTTATATCCCAATCAGCTTTGAAGAAAAGCTTAATTGCCTCTTTTATTAACAATGGAAACCCCTCTGACATTTATAGTGTTCGTTTTTGCTCTGATTTCAGCGTTATTGATGTTTTAATTCTGGTTCCTTCCGTCTCGTGCATTTCCCTCTTTGTTTTGGTCGTCACTATCCCACCGCTGGCTCCAGGGCAAAAAACACAAAGACTCTTTTCTTTGAAATTTCTCTCCACAGAGTTTGTGACAGCTTTGCATATAAATGTGTTTGTAAGTAAAATAATCCTCCCCTCCAGGACTTCGCTTTGACTCCAACAGCCTCAGCGGGAGCCGTCAGAAACAGGAGACTCTTCGGATGTTTGAGTTTGACAGAGTTCATATTAAAATTAAAATTAACTCTTTCGTCTCTCTGAGAGATTCACAGCTGGCAGTCAGAGAGAGAGAGATACAGGACTAGGTACCAAGGTTTGGAATAGGATTCTACTTTACTATCCAACAGAGTGGAAAATTGTCTTTGGTTCACAAAAATATAAAAGCAACATGAAACAAATACCCTAGATCAAATATGTTAATTAAAATACAGAGGGGAACACTATTAAAATAGAATAAAGATACGTTAATATAAATACTTGGAACAAAGTATAAAACAAATAAGATGCGTCTCTTTTAAAACTTAAATTGCATTTACAGAGCCATAACACTAACACTAACATCAGCTTGTTACCTGTGACGATATATGCTAAATGTAACGTCTCTTTCACATTAGCAAGTGACTGACCGATCTGAAATGTGCAACATACTTTCCATTATAATTTTGATATATTTTGAGATGTCATCAGTGTTTTTCTTCTTCACATGTATCAGAATGCAGGAAATGAGGACGCAGAATGGTAGAATATAGGCCCATATACACAGTACAGTATACCCACTACAATACATTAGACTACACCACTGACTGAAATATATATATATTAATAAAATGGAAAAAAACTGTGACAGTGAAGGGATTCTTTATTTCCTTCTTTATTTCCTTCAAACTCATCCCATCTGTCCAGCAGATGTCAGGATTTCACAACTTTACAGCAGCCAGATGACCTCTGATGTGAAGGATTTCTGACAGGAAACACTGAAGCTTTCTTGATCATTCCGGTTTTCTCTGACTTCATAAGATTTCATCTTAAGATAAATCCAAGTCCGACAGGAGCAGAGATCTCATTTTCTCTTCTTAGACTCAACTTTCTCTGATTCTCTGCCATGTTTTACAATGCAATTGCACATGTTCATATGTTTATATTTCCATTTACTATGCCATTTGCACAAGTATAGTTACAACATTTGCATGTTTTCAATATAATAATAATTCATTACATTTATATAGTGTTTTATCATACAACAATTCAATTCAATTATTTCTAGTATCAAATCATAACAAGAGTTATCTCAGGCACTTTACAGATAGAGTAGGTCTAGACCACACTCTATAATTTACAAAGACCCAACAATTACATTAATGCTGCCTTCCCACTGCCACTTGAAATCAGCTCCAATACGGCTGCGAAACGACCAGAAGTCATTCATTTCCTATGGAGATAGACCGCAGACCGCATGCGAATGGGGTTCCGAACTAGTGCAGTGCGAAAAAAATCGTGTCAGTTGGTCATCCGGATGCGTTAAAAAAATGTAACTCTTGCAACAGGCTAAAGGGGGTTAGCTTCTCCCCGGAACGCGTAGCTCCTATGGCGCCATTTTGATGCTACAAAGCCATCACCTCCCGTTAGCATCCCATTGACTCCCATTCATTCTGACGTCACTTTGACAGCGAATAACTTTTCATCTGAAGCGTTTAAAGACTATATTTGTCTGATGTTTATTTCTAAAGAAACACAACATTGTATAAAAGGCTCCATTACCTTGTACCTCACGTTATGGCTCCGTAGCAGACGCTTTTATAACAATAGGCTAACGATTGGGTCATAACCACAAGACTTACTGTCACACAGTAGAGGAATTACCGTATAGTACAGGAGAAGCTCACAGGCAGTTTGGACTTCCATTATCTGTTTAGGTTTAATTATTAATGTCGTTGATGTTCAAAACTTCACATTCCGGCCAATAAATATATATTCCGGCCAATAAATATCGTCGTAACCAGGGCTTTAAATTGAGTCCCACCAACCCGCCATAAGCGGGTAAACATTTTAAAGTTACGAGCCAAGTTGGCCGGCGATGAATGAAGCGAAGCGTCTGTTTGAATCGTCCGGCTGCAGAAACGATCCGACAAGATTTGTCGGTTTTCGGCCAAGAAATTTGGGAAATTTTGTGTGTGTTTGGCTTTGAAACATAGCCTTTTTATTTATTTTTTTCAAAGTTTATTTTTAATTTGCTTTTTTTTTATTTTAATTTTATTTTTTTAAGGTTTTTGTCGTTTATTTTAGTTTGTGACCTTATAAAATCACAAAAGACTGCAATTTTATCAAATAAGTATAATAGGTATACATAAGATATTAAGTATATAAATATATTTAAAAAAAGTATATATCTCGCCTCTTGTTAAAAAGAAACTATAACTTTTAGTACATTTTAAATGAGATACTTTTTACTTGAGTAGATTTTTATACCGGTAACTTAATTTGTACCTAAGTAAAAGTTCATCTAAGTAATAGTACTTTTACTTAAGTATACATTTTCTTGTACTCTTTCTAACTCTCAGTACTTCTTATTGTGAAACAACTGATTTTGTCATTCGGCGCTTTGAACTGCGCATGCGCAGTGAGACTTGCCAGCGGGACGGTTGTTTGAGGAAGTTTGTTTCGTTTCTTTCTATCTGTCGCTGCGGAGGATTCCTTAATGTGAGCGTGCTGCTTCATACCTTGTTATGAACCTTTTAAAACATCATGAAGCGTCTTAAGGTTTAGAAATTACATTTAACCTGTTTAGTTTAAGTCTGTTTCCCGCGTGTGTCGCAGGTGAGTGAGTCTGCGCAGGTGCGTTCACTGTCCTACAGTCTGTGTGTTGTTATCGTTATCCATAGGTGTATATAGCCTATCTGTGATTGTTAGCTAGTTGATGTTAAACTGCACCGTGTGACGTTATATTGTCTTTAAACTCTGTTTCCAGTTGGGTCAGTTCACCTCTGTTGTCTTTCTCTTTTAAAATATGGGCCTACTGTTTTAAAAAGTCGCTAATTAGCATTAATTATCATAAACTGTACACAGCACAGTGAAGAAATACTCGGTTCCTTCATTGAAAGTCTAGAGTATAAGTACTCATGATGCAGAAAGTAACTTTTACTCAAGTACTGGGCTTTGAGGCACTTATTAAGCCTTCTTTCCATTTTCTGTTGGTTAAATGTAGTGTCTTCAAAATGTGTGTAGCCTATTTTACAAATCTTAATAATAGATTGTGTGCTGTTTATCTTCCATAACATGTCTTCTTTCAGACTAGTGGAAAGAAAACATTTATTTTGCTACACTTTTGTGTCTGTAGATTTCTCCTAAATGCATCAAAAGTTGCTGTTAGACAGCCTAATGCCTACTTTGCATATTTGAAAAAGACATTTACACTTGAAATGCTAAAAAAAAATTCTCTTGTTTCCAAGAGTAAAAAGTCCAATATTTCTCTCTGAAATGTAGCGGAGTAGAAGTAGAAAGTGGCATGAAAAGAAAAGACTCAAGTAAAGTACAAGTACCTCAACATTTGGACTGGAGTACAGTACTGGAGTAAATGTACTTAGTTACATTCCACCACT
The DNA here is from genome assembly GCF_004354835.1 of Perca flavescens. Taxonomy (NCBI): domain Eukaryota; kingdom Metazoa; phylum Chordata; class Actinopteri; order Perciformes; family Percidae; genus Perca; species Perca flavescens. The sequence continues at coordinate 2,535,121 of NC_041353.1, forward strand.
CGACTGAACTCTAGCGGTATTAATTTCACTTTTCTTCCCCCTGACTGTCACTAATCTCCGTTTGTGAAGCGAACAGATGATTGATTGATTTATTAATTCACGTTTTTTCCTTCATAAATAGACTTTGAAACTCCGAAATGAGCTCAACATCAGATCTGGAGCAGCTGGCAGAAATAGGTGAGTTAAATAAGTCATAATCATGATAAAAAATGTATTTTCCTATATACAGGTATATTTGGTGCAGCATGAAAACATTGTAACTGACTCGGACACTACATGAAAAAACATTATATTAAGGGTTTAATTTAAATGATAGCTTGTTTCCAGTGTGACATGTTTTTCTACTTTTGCCTGGAGTTGGTTGGCAACACAGTGTTCCAGATTAGATTAGATTAGATTAGATTCAACTTTGTCATTCTGCAGAGTACAAAGACAACAAAATGCAGCTTGCGTCCAACCAGAAGTGCAAAAAAAGCAGAAAAGTGCAATGCAATATACAGGACAAGAAATATAGTGTAGTGTAGACAGTAGTATACAGTTGGTTAACAGAAGGTGGTTTAGAGTAATATAAATTATTACTAGTTAATGAAACCGATAACCAATATCATTAAGTCAAACTCAGTGGTGAGTGGAAACTGGAGCAGAGGGACAGATACAGAGCTGTAGCCGAGTCAGTGTAGACCACTTTTTAATTAACTAACTTTATCGGTTATCAGGCAAATAAAATGCTAATAAAGATCATCTGCAAACTGCCAGAAAACGGCCCGATGATCGGTCTATCCCTATAGTTGGCAACCCGGTGTTCCATATCGTTTTATGTCTATGGTCCCATATTTGCGATGTCTTTGATGTCAGGAAGCCATTTCTGTATATTGACGGATTGTGGAGCTATTAATCGGTCAGCATCTGTGAGACCAGCTGACAGAGGGTTAGGTCACAGCTAGTTTATATCTTTGACCTTCCATTTCCGGGATTCACAGAGCTAAAGGATCGTAGCCCCACCGAGGGGACAATAGATTTATAGTTATCATTATAGTTATTGTTGAGAATCAGAAAGGGCTTTATTGCCAAGTACTTTTTTTACACATACAAGGAATTTGTCATGGTGTTGTTGGTGCATGTCACACATTCTCTAAATAAAATGAGGATAAAAAAACAATATAAGTATAAACATATACACACAGTCTGTATTAATAAAGATAAAAATAGAATGTAAAATAAAATAATACATAAGGTACAGAGCCAGAGGTGGGGTGTGGAGAGAGTTCTTGGTGTTGACGGCCCTTTTAGTCATTATATCCACATATGATTATCAAAACTCTGTGTGTTAATATTTTGTGAAAGCACCAATAGTCAACCCTACAATATCAACATGGATGTATTTGGTCAAAAATATCGTGATATTTCATTTTCAATATATCGCACCAGCTCTACCTTGGACAGTCCCGCACCGTATTAAAAAAAAAGTACCCAATGAATTCTGATTGCATAAAGTGCAGTTTGGAGCTAGGAGTGCTTTCATTTTATGGAGTATATGGGGGGTGGAATAAGGTCTGTGTAGGGCTGCTCCCTCTTAGTGGATTAGTCGACTAATCTGTTGTTTTGGTCTTAGTCAACTTAGATTTCTTTAGTCCATTAGTCATGTTTGATGCTTTTGTGGTGCTTTAATTGACTCTTTGCGGAGAAACTCAGATTTACAGATCTGTCGATTAAATCAACTAATCGATTAGTCCATACGATTGAACGAGTGTTAGTTGACTTTCTTACAAAAGTTCGACCCAAAGTTAATATAGATTAGACTTTGAACTGAAGAGTTTCTGCTGTTTCACAGCATCTCCGTTTATATTCTCTCCTCTTTCACTTTGAATGAAGTTTCAGTGCGGAGAGTTTTTCTCCCCCTGCTGCCTCTCTGAACTAAATCGGGCCTTTTGTCAGGTCAGTCTGAGCAGATCATTTCCTCTCTGTTATCAGCGTGTTTATAAAAAACTCCCCTCAGCGCTGCAGAATAAACACTCACAGCAGAGAACGGATCAGCATGGCTGCTCTCCACCCCGGCCTCTGGCTAATCTGTGTTTACAGGAACAGTTAGAGCGAGCAGATAAGGTCATCATTTAGAAAATGGTAGGCGGTGTACAGGGGGGATTTGTCTCCTTTCCTCCAGAGTCATATATATATATATATATATATATATATATATATATATATATATATATATATATATATATATATATATATATATATATATATATATATAAAATGGTGTCAATTTTTTTAACTGCAAGATTAACGTTCTTTTTGGGCCTAACAAACTTTTGTAGTTTTTTTCACATGCTGTTGCAACAACTAGTAACGTTAGAAAAACTACAACACCACACCGGATCTAGCTAGACCGGAAACCCAACAACAGGCACGCCGCACACGCTGGTTTGGGCTCGCGAGCCGGCCAAAGAGTAGCAGGCTAACGTTACGTTTTGAGTGGATGGCGAGCGCCAGACGCCGAAATGGATGCCGATAAGATTCTGAATGGAAAGTTTACTTTTAAAAAGTTGCCAAATGGTAACATTGACAAGACCAAAGTGATGTGTGTGTTTTGTCGTTGTGAACTGAGCTATCATCGCAGCACGTCCAGTCAGAAATACCACTTGATGGCCGAGCACACAGCTGATGGCCGAGCGCACAGCTGATGGCCGAGCGCACAGCTGATGGCCGAGCGCACAGCTGATGGCCGAGCGCACAGCTGATGGCCGAGCGCACAGCTGATGGCCGAGCGCACAGCTGATGGCCGAGCGCACAGCTGATGGCCGAGCGCACAGCTGATGGCCAAGCGCACAGCTGATGGCCGAGCAGACAGCTGATGGCCGAGCGCACAGCTGATGCAAATTCTCCGTCCCCTTGTCAAAGCCAGGCGACAAAAGCCCAAAGCAAGCCGATCCACTTTTCCATGTTGATAAGAGCATTAAAATGAGAAAAAAAATCAAGGGACATTTGGAATAGATAAAAATGTGCGAGTTAACTATGACATTAATGAGATATATATATATATATATATATATATATATATTTAATCGCGATTAAATATATTTTAATTGTTTGACAGCACTAATAAATGCATACAGACATACTCACTACCACATATTACATAAAGGGAACATGCAAAACATACATACATACATACATACATACATACATACATACATACATACATACATACATACAAATCGCTATGCACAATAATTAAACCAGGTACAGATGCGTATTTCAGTGTTTCCAGAGTTGGGAGGTATATCTGGTATCATAATGTTTATCAGTAGTCTCTAGGGCCGGGACGATGTGCTTTTTGTTCAGATTCGTTTCTTTCACGAGGTGATGGGTGCCGATTTGATTTGTAATGCATATTTAATTTATTGTAATCTTAAAAGTAGTGTGATTTGATAATATAGAGCAGTGGTTCTCAAACTGTTTTCAATAATGTTCCTCCTTTTGAATTGTGTTTTTAAGCCAAGTGCAAGTAAGGCAACAATAGGTAACTCTAATAGTAACAAACACTTAAAAAAGGAGTAGAAAGAAGAACACGATAGAAGGAGGGAGTTAAGGCTGATAATTTACCAAAACTACTCGCCCTTTGTAGTCTCCTGTATATGCTGTACATATTAGACATTATTCCTAAGACATTGGTTCTTCATTCTTGTGTCTAAAACTTTCTGAATGTGATGAACGGAAGCCAAATTTCACCACAAAATGTTGAGGCGGCTTCTTTTCCCTTTCGGTTGTTCCAGAATTAGAGAAGGAGGAAGAGGAGGAAGAGGAGGAAGAGGAGGATCAGACATGTGTCACAGACGCTCCATCAGTTCCTCTCAGCAGCACGCTCGGCCCTGACTCTTCTCACCCGTATTATGACGTGGCTCGACACGGCATCATCCAGGTCTCCGGTCAGTATTTGAAGAAGATGTCAGACTTTTTAATTTGTTCATTTTAACATTTAAATACTGAACTCTAAAGACAAAGGCAGGCAGACACAGTCAGAGACTTGCTGGTGAAGATAGTGGAGCATTTAGCAGCTAATAAAGAGACAGGTATTCACCAGACCAGGGGTTGATGCATAGACTGTATAAGTGAAACACTATGGCGGCATTCAGCCCTGACAAAAACGTAGAAACAGATGTGGCTGGCACCATGTTTTTTAACACTGAAACGGGGGTGCGTTGAACACCCTGGCTGTGTCTCATACTTCCAACAGTACACTGCTAATGTGCACTGACCACTTACCGCCGCAGTGCCCACTTTCAATGGTTAGTTTTGTCCCAAAAGGAACACTTGCTGTATGTTAAAACACTTACCGGAAATGACGACTGTAACGAACGCAATACATGGCAGCAGCTGATTGGACGAACGAGTCACGTGGGTCTGGCTGCTCCCGAATTTCAAAACCGACCATCAGTGGCAGCCTGTTCGGAATATGATCTCATATTTTATGAAAATGGTTCATCGAAACGTGTTTCTGAAAACATTTTAAGCGAGAAACAGGCCATACAGTCTGTTTTTTGTTTTTTTTTATCGACAAAGGTCAGTTTAAAAGATTTTAGTCCGATTTTGAGAGGTGCCGAGCTATACTATATATATCTATACTATATACTTAAAATTATTTGAAGTGTGCAAGTAGGCGGTTTGCCCATGTTGTGTGTGATTGGGAAACCCAACAACAGGCACGCCACACACACTGGTTTGGGCTCGCGAGCCGGCCAAAGAGTAGCAGGCTAACGTTACGTTTTGAGTGGATGGCGAGCGCCAGACGCCGAAATGGATGAAAGTTTACTTTTAAAAAGTTGCCAAATGGTAACATTGGCAAGACCAAAGTGATGTTTGTTTTGTCGTTGTGAACTGAGCTATCATCGCAGCACGTCCAGTCTGAAATACCACTTGATGGCCGAGCGCACAGCTGATGGCCGAGCTCACAGCTGATGGCCGAGCACACAGCTGATGGCCGAGCACACAGCTGATGGCCGAGCACACAGCTGATGGCCGAGAGCACAGCTGATGGCCGAGCGCACAGCTGATGGCCGAGCTCACAGCTGATGGCCGAGCACGCAGCTGATGGCCGAGCACGCAGCTGATGGCCGAGAGCGCAGCTGATGGCCGAGAGCGCAGCTGATGGCCGAGCGCACAGCTGATGGCCGAGCTCACAGCTGATGGCCGAGCACACAGCTGATGGCCGAGCACACAGCTGATGGCCGAGCTCACAGCTGATGGCCGAGCTCACAGCTGATGGCCGAGCGCACAGCTGATGGCCGAGAGCACAGCTGATGGCCGAGCGCACAGCTGATGGCCGCGCTCACAGCTGATGCCAATTCTCCGTCCCCTCGTCAAAGACAGGCGACAAAAGCCCAAAGCAAGCCGATCCACTTTTCCATGTTGATAAGAGCATTAAAATAAGAAAAAAATAATAGGACAAAAAGAAATCAAGGGACATTTAGAATAGATAAAAATGTGCAATTAATTGCAAGTTAACTATGCACATTAATGCGATTAATCGCGATTAAATATTTTAATCGTTTGACAGCACTAGTTAAAATGGATTGTTTTTAAATTGGTATCCAAAGATGTATTGTTTAAAAAAAACTGGTATCAAACTCCCAGCAGTGGTATCTGTACACGCATGAAAAATGTTTGACCATTATACCCAGCCGTACTAATCGGCACGTCCAACCTAGAAACCTCTAAAACTTGTGTTTCCTCTGCAGGTGATGACCGGTACGGCAGGAAGTTGATCATCTTCAGCAGCTGCTGTTTGCCACCGTCACACCAGCTGAACCACCGCCGCCTGCTAGAGTATGTCCACCATAAAGCTCTATTCACTTATTTTCTTGTAACTAATTCATGTAAATGTCCCGTCCCCTTCCTCTGTCTCTGTGTTGGCGTTCTAACCTCTGGTGGATTTGTGAGGACTATGGTTAACTGCTCCTCAAATCTCTGCAGGGTAAATCCAGACTGCTAGCTAGACTATCTGTCCAATCTGAGTTTTCTGTTGTATGACTAAAACTACTTTTAAACGTCACACATGTTCCACCAGAACAAGTTCCTTCTAGGGCTGCACGATACAAGGAAACTATGCGATACGCGATAACGTTGTTGAATAAAGCAAGCATTAGCCACTGCTAATGCTTGCTCTTAGGGGAATCACTGAAATTGTTGGGGCTTTGTAAATTATAGTGTGGTCTAGACCTACTCTGTAAAGTGTCTCGCGATATCTCTTGTTATGATTTGATACTATAAACAAAATTAAATTGAACATCGCGATAGCATTGTTGAATATCGCAATAACATTGTTGAAAATCGCAATAACAATATTACTTGTGATAAATTAACATATTACAATTTACTCAGTTCTGCCTTTCTGTTGCTTTCAGTATTCTTGTAAAATACAAAAAATTACTAACAATCTTTTATTGAACAAATTGAACATTTGAATTGACAATAACAGGCACCACTAAAAAAGAACTACAGTTACACTTTAAAGTGCAGTTGTCTGATATTTTCTTTCAACTAACATAAAAAAATCTTGTAGTGTTTACTGCGATATGTCGCAACCTTTCGCGATGTGTATATATTGCGCCAGTTGATATCGCGATAACGATAAAACGATATATTGTGCAGCCCTAGTTCCTTCCCGAGGCTATTTTGCAGCAGCACCGTGGCTCCGTCCGGAGCTTAACGCTGCCAAAGATGATTGTGATTGGTTTAAAGACATGCAGAGCATTTTTTTTCCTCCCATCTAGGAATGCTGTGTGGATTAGCCAGAGGAAGGTCTTGCAATGTGAGACTATTCAGTTGTTAGTTGACGCTTGATTTTCCCTCTGCAGGTATCTGAAGTTCACATTGGACCAGTATGTGGAGATGGACTACATACTGGTTTACTTCCATTACGGTCTGAGGAGCAGCAACAAGCCGTCCCTGAAATGGTTACGAGAAGCGTACAGCGAGTTCGACAGGAAGTACGTTCAGTCCAGACACAGCGGTTGTGGCGAGAAGGGATACAGCTACGCCCGGAAGCTACGCAACATGACACAATATATAATCTAATATAATTTTAATACTTTCACCCAGTTGGAGACAAAGGAACACATCCCACACTCTGCTCTTGCTCTAGTATCACCATTTATTTACAAAAAGATGGATAGATATAGATGGATAGAGAGATGGATGGATAGATGAATTGATAGGTGGACAGATAAATTGATAGATAGATGGATTAAGTCATCCCCGCAGAGAAATTCAAAAATCCATCAGCTCACACATATTTACATACACAACATAGTTTCCTATAATAATGCAAATTTAATTCATAAAGGTGTGTGTGTTTGTGTGTGTGTGTGTGTCTGTCTGTCTGTGTCTGTGTCCTACAGATACAAGAAGAACCTGAAAACTCTGTTCGTCGTTCATCCGACAAACTTCATCAGAATCGTGTGGAACATTTTCAAACCTCTGATCAGGTAAAAACTAGTCCAATCTCGCCAGCTTGGAAGTCAAACTTCAGTCTTCAGTCTCATCAAAGTTTCTTCTTCTTTAGTCACAAGTTTGGAAAGAAGCTGACGTACGTGAACTACCTGAGTGAGCTCGGGGAACACCTGAACTACGAGCAGCTCATCATCCCTCCCGATGTTCTCAGGTAACAAACCTGCCACAGATCAGTTAACTAAGGGTGCTCCGATCAGGATTTTTGGGGCTTTATCACCAATTGCTGGAAGCCGTTATCGGTCGATACCGATCACCGGGTCTATTTGAAGCCTTCTATTTATCATGTCATATATTTATCTTATATTAATTTTAATATTCTTAACAGCAATGTATAAGTATTAAAATTAACAGAAGATAATATATTGTGAATTGTCAACGGTTTACTTTTATTGACAGGAAACATTCCACTTCCTCTGTTAGAAACACACCTTAAATAGCTCAGAACTTAACATATAAAGCCTTATTTCGGAAACAATGACAAAAAAAAACTGTCTGTGTATTCTTCAATGTGTCTTTAGTGTGTTCCGAGGCACTTTTTTTTTACCAACTCGGCGAGACCGATCAATTCTCACAAGTAGCGCATCATCTGATCGGCCTTTATGGAGACCACCGATCAAACTATTTGAAGCCTTTATCGGCCGATAACGATTGATGACCGATCAATCGGAGCAACTTACATTTAAAATCAATCAGCGTTAAGATTCTGCTTTGTTATCCAGATAAAAAAGAAGAACAATGACATCAGACGCAGCACGCTGTTGCACTAAAGTTAGGGAGGTTATAGAGGAAGTCAGCATTTTCCCTTTTATTTCAAAATGTTTTTGTAATAGCAGCCGTAACATTAATGAGCATAAGACTAATTAGGTCTAACACCTCCCTCTCCCTCCAGTGACTTGCTCCATCACTGGTCTCCATGTTGTAGGCTAGTCAAGTTATTAATGTTACTGTCTGTGTCTCGGGCTTACTCCCACCGGAGCATAATTGTGACAAATGTCGATGTAGATCAGGGGGGTCAAACTCAACTTCCCAGAGGGCCACACTGGAAAAAGAGAATCACACCAAGGGCCAGACATGTAGAGTTTATTGACATGCTTTTATTTAAGAGAAAAAGTCAAATATCTGTTACTGTATTATTGCATGTCTCACATACAGTAGTCTTCTCACTTGCAGTTTGGTCGACATAAAGCCCCAAAAAAGTCTGGAAAAAAAAAAAGTTTCTTAGCCGTCATAGAAAAGAATTGCCAAAAAAGGAAGGGCAGCATAGAAAAAAGCACCCCAAAAAAAATCTAAATGTGCAAGGGGCCGGTTTTTGGCCCACGGGCCTTGAGTTTGACACATATGATGTAGATTGACGTAAAAGTCGCATCAAATCCGATTGGTTGTTAACACTGCAGCCACATTAAAAGAAATCCGACCTGGGTCTGATTCAGGACCACATATGGAAGTGGAGTTAGTCCGAGACACACACTAATAGTAACATTAATAACTTGACTAACCTACAACATGGAGAACAGTGATTAGTGTAATGCTCATTAATGTTAGGGCTGCTATTACACAAACATTTTGAAATAAAAGGGAAAATGCTTACTTCCTCCATAAACTATAAATATAAATATAAATAAATAAGAGTTTTATTTTAAACCGTTTAAAATCCACGGAAAATTCTGTGTTTACAGATGTTACTATTGTAACGTGAGGGTTTCGGTATGTGGTGGTGGATCACTCTTTATAAGAATAAACAGCAGGATGGAGACGGATAACTTTCTCAAGCAGTACTTTACTGAACACTACTCACAACAACCACACTTCCTTGTTCAGACCTTTCATTTGACTCTATGTGAAGCGAGAACTTAGTCTGAGGTAAATGTGATGGAATCAGAGAGGCAGATTCAACAGAATATCCTGACTGTGTTAAATATGTAACTAATAATTGTGTAACATAAATATGTAAATGGTTAACTGACTAAACATTGTAAATACATTTCTAGTAAATTAACTCAGCGTGCTGTGTCTGATGTCATTGTTCTTTCTTTGTTATCTGGATAACAAAGCAGAATCTTAACGCTGATTTGATTTTAAATGTAAGGGTGCTGCGATTGATCGGTCACCGATCGTTATCGGCCGATAAATCATCAAAGTAGTTTGTGTCGTCTCTTTCAGACACGATGAAAAGCTACGAGCCGCTCAGAAAGGCGAACCCCCTCCCTCGGTGAAGACCCCTCCAGCCCGACCGCCCCTGCCCACGCAGCAGTTCGGAGTCAGTCTGCAGTAGTGAGTGACTTAAATAAACTACACATCATTTAAACAGTCTGTGCTTCTTTCAGTCGATCAATTAAACCTGTTTTTTTTTTTTTTTTTTTTTTTTTTGACAGCATTCGAGAGAAGAATAGGGAGGTGATGATCCCGCCTGTGATCGCACAGACTGTGACTTATCTGAAGGAGAAAGGTGAGTGATGATGACCTAATAATGCAGACCCAAAGGGAATCTGTGTTTTTTTTTTTCTTATGTTTTCAGCGGTGATCCAGAAAGAAAATGTGGGGAATTTAGCTGACTGTGTTTCTGCTTGAAGGGGAGATGTGTTAACATTCAGAGTTTTATTTTAAACCTTTTAAAATCTGCGGAAAATTCTGTGTTTACAGATGTTACTATTGTAACGTGAGGGTTTTGGTATGTGGTGGTGGATCACTCTTTATAAGAATAAACAGCAGGATGGAGACGGATAACTTTCTCAAGCAGTACTTTACTGATCTCTACTCGCAACAACCACACTTCCTTGTTCAGACCTTTCACATGACTCCACTAACCAATCAGAAGCGAGAACTTAGACTGAGGTAAACGTGATGGAATCAGAGAGGCAGATTCAACAGAATATCCTGACTGTTAAATATGTAAACATGTAAATATGTAACTAATAAGTGTGTAACATAAATATGTAAATGGTTAACTGACTAAACATTGTAAATACATTTCTAGTAAATTAACTAAAATATAAATTATATTAAATTCTGTGCCTTACAACTTTCAAATATGAATTAACTCTAATTAACTAAACCTTACACTATGTTAATCTGCTTGTCTTTGTTTTATATCCCATTTTTGGGTTTTGAAATGTTTGAAAAAGGTCACTTTTGACTCTGAGAAACTGTGATGGTGTATTTTATAAACCAAACCAATGAACAGAGAAGATTATCAGTTCAATAATCGATGATGATTAATCATTAGTTGAATACCAAATACCATTCTCAATTTGTAACATTTTATAGTTTTAACCGAATATTCTCTGTCCAGCTCAGCTAAAGACAAAGAATCTGCAGCGTGTGTTATCGTGTCGATCACTACCGAGCCTGTTTGTAACCAGTAGGCCTTGGACAACCTGATCTTCACCTGTTTAACTGACTTTACCAGATAGTATGCAACTGTCCAGACATGTTAGCCTCGCATTGCCAGACCCTCCTCCACAGCGCACAGCATGCTACTCTGGTTTACTGGCATTTCTATAAACCAATCGCAATCCTCTTGGGCGGGGCTAAGCTCCGGACGGAGCCACGATGCCTCTGCTGAATAGTCTCAGGAAGGAACTTGTTTTGGTGGAACATGTGTACGTTCAAAAGTAGTTTTAGTCGTGCAACAGAAAACTCAGATTGGACAGATAGTCTAGCTAGCTGTCTGGATTTACCCTGCAGAGATCTTAGGAGCAGTTAACCATAGTCCTCACAAATCAGTCGGAGGTTAGAACACCAACACAGAGACAGAGGAAGGGGACGGGACATCCGGATGAATTTTCTGGCTGCACCTGAACAATCCTGGAAGTGGAACGTCGTGGATATAGACTACAGATGTGTAAACTCACCAAAGACACTTGCCTTGTTCAAAGAGTCCTGTCCCATCCCATCCCCCAAGCATTTTAAGACATTTCTAAAACTACAGTTGCAGTGGGCAGCTCAGTTGTATAACTTAAACGTAACTTTAGTCGTGTCTTAAAATCTCTAGTTGGCTTTTAGCACTGACTTCATGTATTGCCCTATGGACCTTTTTCACGGCAGACATTTTGACTCATAGTAGGAAAAGCACAGCTGAAATAACCATAACGATGGCTCAATTCCATCAAGTGTCCCAGTAAGCTATTTCAGTGAGTCACCATGCACAATACAGGGGTCTCTCCTAAGTGGAATGCAGCCATCAGTAATGGTTTAATACCATGGTCTCTCCTAAGTGGAATGCAGCCATCATTAATGGTTTAATACCAGGGTCTCTCCTAAGTGGAATGCAGCCATCATTAATGGTTTAATACCAGGGTCTCTCCTAAGTGGAATGCAGCCATCAGTAATGGTTTGGAATACACCTGTTTTTCCTACTAGGACATGTCAACATGTCTGCCGTGAAAAAGATCTATTCACTCTGTCTTATAGCGTTTAAAAAAAACTCTCCCTAAATTGCACAAATTCCCCCAATTCTCTCCAAGAACACACAGAAGACATGTTCCCTAATTGTAGCAAAGGTAAAGAAATATGTTTGAAACACACATCATGTGAAGTCACGAGTCATTTGAAGACGTTAGCTTGAACTTGAACTTGATTTCCGGCATTTTGGGGACTAAATTGTTAATCAAACATAAAGCATGATTGATGGTTTGATTGCAGGTATTATTCAGAGTAACAGCCTGTTTCACCAGCAGTTACAAACACTTTTAACACTGTGTAACTTTGGGCTTTCTCAGAAAGGTGAAATCCAATCACCCACCCTGTAGATGTTGTGTTAAGATGTGTCTGTGTGTCTGTTTGAGGTCTGATGACCGAGGGCATCTTCAGACGTTCGGCTCGAGTTCAGCTCATCAAGGACGTTCAGAAACTCTATAACCTGGGTGAGTGGGGTCTCCCTTTCTGAGTGGCAGGGGCCTTTTTATCTCTCCGTAACAGGAAAGGAAGATCAATATACAGGTACGCGTGTGCTGCAGATAGCATCGACTTCATTAGTCTTCATTTTCACTCTGGAGTAGGGCTGGGTACCGAATTCAATACTTATTAGGCATTGACTGAACTGCCATCTTAGTATGGAAAAATGCCTCGTCATTCAACACCCAACTTCACTACCTAAGGAGTAAATCTCATCAGCGTCGGTGAGCCAATCAGCACGCAGCATGCTTTTTACCAAGTTCTAATAATGTTGGTTATTGGCTGTCTAATATTACACGTTACACAGAGATGGAGCTGAAATTTAAATAAATATATTTGTGCCTTTTTAATGTGTAATGTTATTTCTTTTTGTTCAAATTGATTTTATAAAATTGGCTGGTGTTAAACTCTGTCGATTTCCAAGGCTCGAGTGATGGGCGGTTGCTCAGTTAGATTTTCAATCACATATCCAAAAACCCTCCGGTCAATCTCACAGAAGCTGCCGGTTTGCTTTTACTGTTGCCATTTTTTAGACGTTTTTTGCGCTTGCCATTCTGTGACACCAAGTCTCTTGGCTGCTTTGCAGGCTAACTTAAAATAAATATATTAGTAAAGTAATAATACTTTTATTTGGCCATCTTTGAGCCCCTCTTCTTGAATAGCCTATATTAGACTGCTAAAAGAATTAAAAGTACAGTGGCAGGTCTAGGGGAGCCAGGGGTGGCACCTCCAATCCATTGGGCTGACAATCCTAAAAAATTAGATTTCCATTGGATCAGAGTTGTGTCACTTGGCTGTCTGTTCTGTTAATCGCTGCCTTCCCACTTGGTAAATTGATATAACCTCTCAAACTATGAGGGTTTTGCATGCTTGTTACTGTTTTACTTTTTAACTATCTGCCTTGGGACAATAGATGAAAATGAGCTATGGTGCTAACTCTAGCATATGTACATTGTGTACTTGTACTGATGTCCATTAATATGCACTGTCCCTATCTAAATAAACAATTAAATAGATATATACTTTAAACACACTGTGTACTTTGTTGACATTTTGAGGTCGGTTTAAAGTAGAAACATATTGAACTCACTGTAGAGCACACAAGAAATAAATTGTGTATTGCACTTTATTTCTGTTCTGTTTCCTATTATCTGAAAACTGTGTACAGCAATTTGTTTATTTGGAGTTGGTGTGTTGGTGTTTTAAGACCCCAAAATGTACCTTCCAGGCAGCGCTGCCTGGAAGGCACTAAGGTTGGGCAATGGTTAGGGTTTGGGTTAGCTGCCTTGAAGTCGATGTTGGGGGAATAAAACACCATTGAGCATTGAAGTTTGAGGCAATACAGTTTGGTGTTTTAAGCCCCCAACGTCGTCTTCCAGGCAGTGCTACCTGGAAGGCACTAGGATTAGGCAAGGGTTGGGGTTAGCTGCCTTGAAGTCGACGTTGGGGGATTAAAACACCATTGAGCGTTGAAGTTTGAGGCAATAAAGTCAATAAAGTGTCTTTGTGTTATTTGTATTCAGGTAAACCAGTAAACTTTGAGGAGTTTGGAGACGTCCACATTCCTGCTGTGATCCTGAAGACGTTTCTCCGAGAGCTGCCTGAACCTCTGCTCACATTCAGAGTCTACAACCAGGTCCAGGACTTCCTCAGTGAGTACAAGCACTTTCTCATAAGACGCATTTTATTTGATTGATTTCCAAGCCCAGAAAACCCACCTGTCTCTGCGGCACAGAAGAGTGTTTGTTAATGTCTGAACTCTGTTTCCTGTCTGTCAGACGTGGAGAGCAGTCTGAGGATCACCAGGTGTAAACAGGTGGTTGAAAGTCTTCCCGAACATAACTTCATCGTAGCAAAGTACCTGCTGAGTTTCCTCCACATGGTAAGTCTAATTTACAGTATCTCACAAAAGTCAGTCCACCCCTATGTTAAATTCCCATAGATGCAGGCAGATGTTTATTTTTAAAGGCCAGTTATTTCATGGATCCAGGATACTATACATCCTGATAAAGTTCCCTTGGCCTTTGGAATTAAAATAGCCCCCCCCCACATCATCACATACCCTTCACCATACCCCCACATCATCACATACCCTTCACCATACCTAGAGATTGGCATCCATAAAATCATATCTCAATGCAAATCAAACCAGCTATTAGGCTAACTGACATAACACCATGCCAATCTCATGGGGGTGTTGTCTTGACCAACTGTTACTCTGCTCGTTTGAAAGCCATGATGTCTCTCTCTCTCTCTCATGGGTGGGCCAAATTCTCTGGGCGGGCAAAGCAGAGAAAGGGGAGGTAACCTTTCCCCTTATGACCTCATAAGGAGAAGATTCCTGATTGGTCCATCTGAGCTTTCATTTTCTCAAAGGCAGAGCAGGATACCCAGGGCTCGGTTTACATTTATCACCATTTCTAGCCACTGGGGGGCCATAGGCAGGTTGGGGGGGAACTCGTATTAATGTTAAAAAACCTCATAAAGTGACATTTTCATGTCATGGGACCTTTTTTAATTCATTAAATCCTGTGTTTTCCCCCCTTCAGGTGTCTCAGCAGAGCATCGTGAACAAGATGAGTGCGTCTAACCTGGCCTGCGTGTTCGGGGTGAACCTGGTTTGGCCTCGGCACGGCTCCATCTCTCTGAGCGCTCTGACGCCCATCAACATCTTCACCGACATCCTCATCGAACATTTCCACACCGTGT
Organism: Perca flavescens; assembly: GCF_004354835.1. Classification (NCBI taxonomy): domain Eukaryota; kingdom Metazoa; phylum Chordata; class Actinopteri; order Perciformes; family Percidae; genus Perca; species Perca flavescens. Next base: position 2,550,235 of record NC_041353.1, read on the forward strand.
TCGGCTCCCGCTGCCCACCTGCGCAGGTAACGCCCTGAAGCCTGCAGATCAACGCTACGCCCGGCTCCTCATGGCACTCATCCTCGGGAAACTTCTCTTTTCTCTCCATCTTTTCGCTGGTTTATCGGACTGTACAACACTCTGGCCCAAAATGAAATACCTCAACAACTACAGACGTTAGAAATTAGTGACTATTTGTTGTCTCCAGAGGATGATTCCTAAGGACTCTGGACGTTTCCTCTGATGCTGCCCATCTGAACTGATTTCTAGACACGACAAAACAAATCTAGAATTCTGATTTTCACGAAAGTGACAAACATTCCTGCCCCCCAGAGGATGAACCTTCATGTTGTACGCCCTATTTTTGGCAGTTTTCCTCTAAGATATTTGAGCTTGTGACACTACAATGATATCTACAGCAACAGTTTACTTCACACACTGTTTGGCCTTCTACATACTTGTTACCTGAACTTTTCGTTATATACTATACTACTATACTATTTGTTTATGTTTTGTACCATGAGCTTACTGTACCTGGTGATCACTTTGTATTATAAACTTATCCAAGGACAACTGAGGGTCATTGAGTTCTTCTTTTATTCATCCAATGACTTTTTTAAACATTTTCCGACATACTACACTGACTTTTTCTTACTTTTTTCAAAATATTTTACTATGACTTTTTTTAAACTTTTTTGACATACTATACTATGACTTTTTATGACATTTTCAACATACTTTTTTCGACATACTATGACTTTTTTAAATTATTTTTCCACATACTATACTATGACTTTTTATGACTTTTTTTTTGACATACTATACTATGACTTTGTTTACTCTTTTCCAACATGCTATACTATGACATTTTTCGACATACTTTACTATGAGTTTTTTGTCTTACTACAGTGACTTTTTATGACATTTTCAATATACCAAACTATGACCTTTTTATGTGTTTTAATGTTTGTAGGGAAACACTTATTTGCAACACCAACAACTGTAAATTATGTTAAAAAAAAGTAAAAAAATATGTTTAAAAAAGTCATGGTATAACATGTCGAAAAAAATGGATTAAGACATAGTATAGTATGTTAAAAGAAAAAAAGTAATAAGTCATAGTATAGCATGTCTAAAAAAGACATGACTTTTTTCGACATGCTATAGTAAGAGATTTCTTTTTTTAATTTCCAACATACTATACTATGACATTTTCTCAACATACTATCCTATACTTTTTTACTATTTTTCAACATACTATACTATGACTTCTTTTTTTTTGACATACTATACTATGGCTTTTGTTTTAAATTCTGCAGCTATACTATGACTTTTTGTGACATAAAACACATCGTTTTCAATCTCTACCTCCTCTGTGAAGACCCTGTTTGCTTCTGCTGCTCCCTCCTTTGTTATGTACATCATTATTTAATATAACATACAAAACAGACAGACTTGGAGTGGTGTAATACAACATTGAAATACATAGCAAACATATATGCTATACATGGTAACCATTTCAACATACTATACTATGACTTTTTTTACATACTATACTATGACTTTTTTAAATTATTTTTCGACATGCTATACTATGACTTTTTTTAATTATGTTTTGACATACTATACTATGAATTTTTTTTATTATTTTTCGACATGCTATACTATGACTTTTTAAAATTATTTTCAACATGCTATACTATGACCTTTTTTATTATTTTTCGACATACTATACTATGACTGTTTTTTTGACATACTATACTATGATTTTTTTTTATTATACATACTATACTATGACTTTTTTTATTTTTTTCAACATACTATACTATGACTTTTTTTATTTTTTTCGACATACTATACTATGACTTTTTTTATTTTTTTCGACATACTATACTATGACTTTTTATGACATTTTCAACATACTATACTATGACCTTTTTTCGTGACTTTTTCCAACCTTTTGGCACCCAAATTGCAACACAACAAAATAGTAAATGAATGAAACCATAAACAACACATTTCAAAAGTTGCCATTTGAATCTGGTATAGTAGGTAACCCCAGTTCTCCAGCAGGATGGCCTGGGTTTCATGTTTGTAGGGAAACACCATCACCTGTCCACAAGATGCTTTGTTTTAAAAGTCCAAAAGAGAAGAAAGTCCACCCACAAAGATACATACAGGAAATACATACAGGAAATACAGTTGTGTCTACAGTGATAGAAGGTGTAAGAACATTGTTGAAGCTATGATGTAATACCTCTATTAAAAACATTAAAAAAGTGTGTTCACTTCACTGCCGTTAGCCACCTGTATGGTTAACATGTACAGCATATATGTTTGCTATGTATTTCAATGTTGTATTACACCACTCCAAGTCTGTCTGTTATGTTAAATAATGGTATACATAACAAAGGAGGGAGCAGCAGAAGCAAACAGGGTCTTCACAGAGGAGGTGGAGATTGAAAACCATATGATAAACCATATGATCCAGCAGGTCAGCAAAGGCTCCCTCGTCTTGTGTACTTATACACAGTGGTAGAAGGACTAATATTCTTTGGCTCGTGATTGGTTGAAGGCTCCTATGACACACCACCATCTCTAATGCTGTATGCCTGAAGCGACAGATTTGGAGAGAGCTATAGCCTTCAATAATAAAACAGTCGGGTAGTTCTTTGACAAAGTAACTAAAGTGGCAGACTGGTCACTGAATGATTTCACTGTATTTTATAATGTCATGTTATTCATGTTTTCATTGTAAGAGATGCATTCTTATCATTTGAATTGAAAGAAGAAATACTGAAATAAATGGAAGATGTTTTCATTGTGCTTTTGTGACATTTTTCCATGACCTGACGAGAACAGAAGTAGTATGTCATAATAAAGTTATAGTGTAGTATGTTGAATGAAGTCCATAAGTCATATGCCGATTTTTTTTTGGTATGGTATAGTATGTAGAATTGTTTTGTTAAAATGTAAAAAATGTCAAAAAAAAAGTTTGTCAAAAAAATAAAACTAAAAAGTCATAGTATAGTATGTCGAAAAAAAGTCATAGTAGGTTGAAAAAAAAGTCATAGTATAGTAAGTAGAATTAAAAAAAGCCATATTATAGTATGTCGAAAAAAAGTCATAGTATAGTATGTCGAAAAAAAAGTAATATTATAGTATGTTGAAAAAAAAGTCATAGTATAGTATGAAGAATTAAAAAAAGCCATAGTATAGTATGTCGAAAAATAATTAAAAAAAGCCATATTATAGTATGTCGAAAAAAAGTCATAGTATAGTATGTCGAAAAAAAGTAATATTATAGTATGTTGAAAAAAAAGTCATAGTATAATATGTAGAATAAAAAAGCCATAGTATAGTATGTCGAAAAAAGTCATAATATAGTATGTCGAAAAAAGTTGTCGAAAAATAATTAAAAAAAAATCATAGTATAGTATGTAGAATAAAAAAAAGCCATAGTATAGTATATTGAAAGAAGCCATAGTATAGTATGTCGAAAAATAATTAAAAAAAAACATTGTATAGTATGTCGAAAAATAATTTAAAAAAGTTGTAGTATAGTATGTAGAATTTAAAAAAGCCATAGTATAGTATGTCGAAAAATAATTAAAAAAGCCATAGTATAGTATGTCGAAAAATAATTAAAAAAAGTCATAGTATAGTATGTCGAAAAATAATTAAAAAAAGTCATAGTATAATATGTCGAAAAATAATTTAAAAAAGTCATAGTATAATATGTTGAATAAAAAAAAGCCATAGTATAGTATGTAGAAAAAAGTCATAGTATAGTTTGTCGAAAAATAATAAAAAAAAAAGCCATAGTATAGTATGTCGAAAGAAAGTCATAGTATAGTATGTTGAAAAAAAGCCATAGTATAGTATGTCGAAAAATCATTTTAAAAAGCCATAGTATAGTATGTCGAAAAATCATTTCAAAAAGCCATAGTATATTATGTCGAAAATTAATTAAAAAAAGTCAAATTTAGTATGTCGAACAAAAAGTCATAAAAAAGTCATACTATAGTATGTTGAATTTCTTGTTAAAAAGACATACTATAGTATGTCAAAAAAAATTAAAAAGTCATAGTGTAGTATGTCAAAAAAAGTCATTGTATAGTATGCCAAAAAATAATAAAAAGAAAATCATAGTATAGTATGTGGAGAAATAATTTATAAAAAAGTCATAGTATAATATGTTGCAAGAAGCCATAGTATAGTATGTCGAAAAATAATTTAAAAAAGCCATAGTATAGTATGTCGAAAAAAAGTCATAGTATAGTATGTCGAAAAAAAGTCATATTATAGTATGTTGAAAAAAGTCATAGTATAGTATGTAGAATTTAAAAAAGCCATAGTATAGTATGTCGAAAAATAATTTAAAAAAGCCATAGTATAGTATGTCGAAAAATAATTAAAAAAGTCATAGTATAATATGTAGAATAAAAAAAAGCCATAGTATAGTATGTAGAAAAAAGTCATAGTATAGTATGTCGAAAAATAATAAAAAAAAAATCATTGTATAGTATGTCGAAAAATAATTTTAAAAAGTCGTAGTATAGTATGTAGAATTTAAAAAAGCCATAGTATAGTATGTCGAAAAATAATTAAAGCAAGTCATAGTATAGTATGTTGAAAAATAATTAAAAAAAGTCACAGTATAATATGTCGAAAAATTATTTAAAAGAGTCATAGTATAATATGTTGAATAAAAAAAAGCCATAGTATAGTATGTAGAAAAAAGTCATAGTATAGTTTGTCGAAAAATAATTTTAAAAAAAAGTCATAGTATAGTATGTCGAAAGAAAGTCATAGTATAGTATGTTGAAAAAAAGCCATAGTATAGTATGTCGAAAAATAATTTTAAAACGTCATAGTATAATATGTAGAATAAAAAAAAAGCCATAGTATAGTATGTAGAAAAAAGTCATAGTATAGTATGTCGAAAAATAATTAAAAAAAAAATCATACTATAGTATGTGGAAAAATAATTTAAAAAAAAATCATTGATATAATATGTTGAAAGAAGCCATAGTATAGTATGTTGAAAAATAATTTTATAAAGTCATAGTATAGTATGTCGAAAAATAATTTAAAAAAAAATCATAGTATAGTATGTCGAAAAAATAATTTTAAAAAGTTGTAGTATAGTATGTAGAATTTAAAAAAGCCATAGTATGGTATGTTGAAAAATAATTTAAAAAAGTCATTGTATAGTATGTCGAAAAATAATTTAAAAAAAGCCATAGTATAGTATGTCGAAAAATAATTTAAAAAAGTCATAGTATAATATGTTGAATAAAAAAAGCCATAGTATAGTATGTAGAAAAAAGTCATAGTATAGTTTGTCGAAAAATAATTAAAAAAAGTCATAGTATAATATGTCGAAAAATAATTTAAAAAAGTCATAGTATAATATGTTGAATAAAAAAAGACATAGTATAGTATGTAGAAAAAAAAAGTCATAGTATAGTTTGTCGAAAAATAATTTAAAAAAAAGCCATAGTATAGTATGTCGAAAGAAAGTCATAGTATAGTATGTTGAAAAAAAGCCATAGTATAGTATGTCGAAAAATCATTTAAAAAAGTCATAGTATAGTATGCCGAAAAATAATAAAAAGAAAATCATAGTATAGTACGTGGAAAAATAATTTAAAAAAAAGTCATAGTATAATATGTTGCAAGAAGCCATAGTATAGTATGTCAAAAAATAATTTAAAAAAGCCATAGTATAGTATGTCGAAAAAAAGTCATATTATAGTATGTTGAAAAAAGTCATAGTATAGTATGTAGAATTTAAAAAAGTCATAGTATAGTATGTAGAATTTAAAAAAGCCATAGTATAGTATGTTGAAAAATAATTTAAAAAAGCCATATTATAGTATGTTGAAAAATAATTTAAAAAAGTCATAGTATAGTATGTCGAAAAATAATTAAAAAAGTCATAGTATAGTATGTCGAAAAATAATTAAAAAAGTCATAGTATAGTATGTCAAAAAATAATTAAAAAAAGTCATAGTATAATATGTAGAATAAAAAAAGCCATAGTATCGTATTTCGAAAAAAGTCATAGTATAGTATGTCGAAAAATAATTTAAAAAAAAACATTGTATAGTATGTCGAAAAATAATTTAAAAAAGTTGTAGTATAGTATGTAGAATTTAAAAAAGCCATAGTATAGTATGTCAAAAAATAATTTAAAAAAGTCATTGTATAGTATGTCGAAAAATAATAAAAAAAAGCCATAGTATAGTATGTCGAAAAATAATTTTAAAAAGTCATAGTATAATATGTTGAATAAAAAAAAGCCATAGTATAGTATGTAGAAAAAAGTCATAGTATAGTTTGTCGAAAAATAATTTAAAAAAAAAGTCATAGTATAGTATGTCGAAAGAAAGTCATAGTATAGTATGTTGAAAAAAAGCCATAGTATAGTATGTCGAAAAATAATTTTAAAACGTCATAGTATAATATGTAGAATAAAAAAAAAGCCATAGTATAGTATATAGAAAAAAGTCATAGTATAGTATGTCGAAAAATAATAAAAAAAAAAATCATACTATAGTATGTGGAAAAATAATTTTAAAAAAAATCATTGATATAATATGTTGAAAGAAGCCATAGTATAGTATGTTGAAAAATAATTTTATAAAGTCATAGTATAGTATGTCGAAAAATTATTTAAAAAAAAATCATAGTATAGTATGTCGAAAAAATAATTTTAAAAAGTTGTAGTATAGTATGTAGAATTTAAAAAAGCCATAGTATGGTATGTTGAAAAATAATTTAAAAAAGTCATTGTATAGTATGTCGAAAAATAATTTAAAAAAAGCCATAGTATAGTATGTCGAAAAATAATTTAAAAAAGTCATAGTATAATATGTTGAATAAAAAATGCCATAGTATAGTATGTAGAAAAAAGTCATAGTATAGTTTGTCGAAGAATAATTAAAAAAAGTCATAGTATAATATGTCGAAAAATAATTTAAAAAAGTCATAGTATAATATGTTGAATAAAAAAAGCCATAGTATAGTATGTAGAAAAAAGTCATAGTATAGTTTGTCGAAAAATAATTTTAAAAAAAGCCATAGTATAGTATGTCGAAAGAAAGTCATAGTATAGTATGTTGAAAAAAAGCCATAGTATAGTATGTCGAAAAATCATTTTAAAAAGTCATAGTATAGTATGCCGAAAAATAATAAAAAGAAAATCATAGTATAGTACGTGGAAAAATAATTTAAAAAAAAGTCATAGTATAATATGTTGCAAGAAGCCATAGTATAGTATGTCGAAAAATAATTTAAAAAAGCCATAGTATAGTATGTCGAAAAAAAGTCATATTATAGTATGTTGAAAAAAGTCATAGTATAGTATGTAGAATTTAAAAAAGTCATAGTATAGTATGTAGAATTTAAAAAAGCCATAGTATAGTATGTTGAAAAATAATTTAAAAAGCCATAGTATAGTATGTTGAAAAATAATTTAAAAAAGTCATAGTATAGTATGTCGAAAAATAATTAAAAAAGTCATAGTATAGTATGTCGAAAAATAATTAAAAAAGTCATAGTATAGTATGTCAAAAAATAATTAAAAAAAGTCATAGTATAATATGTAGAATAAAAAAAGCCATAGTATCGTATTTCGAAAAAAGTCATAGTATAGTATGTCGAAAAATAATTTAAAAAAAAACATTGTATAGTATGTCGAAAAATAATTTAAAAAAGTTGTAGTATAGTATGTAGAATTTAAAAAAGCCATAGTATAGTATGTCAAAAAATAATTTAAAAAAGTCATTGTATAGTATGTCGAAAAATAATTAAAAAAAGCCATAGTATAGTATGTCGAAAAATAATTAAAAAAAGTCATAGTATATGTCGAAAAATAATTTAAAAAAGTCATAGTATAGTATGTCAAAAAATAATTAAAAAAAGTCATAGTATAGTATGTCGAAAAATAATTAAAAAAAGTCATAGTATATGTCGAAAAATAATTTTAAAAAGTCATAGTATAATATGTTGAATAAAAAAAGCCATAGTATAGTATGTAGAAAAAAGTCATAGTATAGTTTGTCGAAAAATAATTTAAAAAAAAACCCATAGTATAGTATGTCGAAAGAAAGTCATAGTATAGTATGTTGAAAAAAAGCCATAGTATAGTATGTCGAAAAATCATTTTAAAAAGTCATAGTATAGTATGTCGAAAAATCATTTCAAAAAGCCATAGTATAGTATGTCGAAAAATCATTTCAAAAAAGCCATAGTATAGTATGTCGAAAAATAATAAAAAAAAGTCAAATTTAGTATGTCGAACAAAAAGTCATAGTGTAATATGTTGAAAAAAAGCCTTAGTATAGTATGTCGAAAAATAATTTAAAAAAAATTGGGGTATAGTATGTGGAAAAATAATTTAAAAAAAAGTCATTGATATAATATGTTGAAAGAAGCCATAGTATAGTATGTCGAAAAATAATTTTATAAAGTCATAGTATAGTATGTTGGATTTTTTGTTAAAAAGACATATTTTAGTATGTCAAAAAAAATGTAAAAGTCATAGTATGTAGAAATGTTTTTTCAAAAAGTTATACTATAGTATAAAATGAAAAATAGTAAAAAAAAGTCATATTATGTCGAAAAATAATAATAAAAAATCATAGTATAGTATGTCGAAAAAAAGCCATTGTATAATATGTCGAAAAAAGTCATAAAAAGTCATAGTATAGTATGTCAAAAAATAATTTTAAAAAGTCTTAGTATAATATGTCGAAAAAAGTCATAGTATAGTATGTCGAAAAATAATTTAAAAAAGTCATATTATAATATGTCGGGAAAAAAGTCATAAAAAAGTCATAGAATAGTATTTCAAAAATCACCATACAAATCAGCTGAGTTTGCTTCTGTTGCAATTTGTCCTAGGTTGACCCCCATTTTGGCTTAAAATGACCGGACTAGCCCGGAGTCTCCTCCACGTGTTCTGCTTTCAGGGGATATTCTGGGCTTTTCACAAGGTCAGTGGCTCTCATGATTAGCTCATGAGAAACAGAAATAGTTGCACACAGACTTCATGCAAATAGTCTAACACTAAAATGAAGCAAAGACTATAGCAAACAGAACTTTTCTAACAATGTTGAATATTGTATATTGTGTTTTTATATATATATATATATATTGTGCTGGGCCCTTAACACCTCCGAACCTCATTATCTAAAGACATAGCTACTCTGGATGGTATTGTCCTGGCCCCCAGCACTACTGTCAGAAATCTAGGAAGTTATTTTTGATCAGGATATATCCTTTTACCGCCAATCTAAAACAAACCTCAAGAACAGCCTTGTTTCATCTTCGTAACATTGCCAAAATTAGGAATATCCTGTCTCAAAACGATGCTGAAAAACTAGTCCATGCATTCGTTACTTCCAGGCTGGACTATTGTAATTCCCTACTGTCAAGTTGCCCAAATAGGTTTTTCCTCGCACTGCTTGCTTTTGAGGGAATTACTGGAATTGTTGGAATTGTTGGGTCTTTGTAAATTATAGAGTGTGGTCTAGACCTACTCTACCTGTAAAGTGTCTCGAGATAACTTGTGTTATGATTTGATGCTATAAATAAAATTGAATTGAATGTATTTTATAATGTCATGTTATTCATGTTTTCATTGTAAGAGATGCATTCTTATCATTTGAATTGAAAGAAGAAATACTGAATTAAATGGAAGATGTTTTCATTGTGCTTTTGTAACATTTTTCCATGACTTGATGAGAACAAAAGTAGTATATCATAATAAAGTTATAGTATAGTATGTTGAATGAAGTCATGAAAAAGTCATAGTATAGTATGTTGAAAAATAGTAGAAAAAAAGTCATATGTCGAAAAAAAGTCATAGTACAGTATGTTGAAATTTTCCTTAAAAAACGTCATAGTATAGTATGTCGAAAAAGATAAAAAAAAGTCATAGTATAGTATGTCGAAAAAATGTATATAGTATAGTATGTCTATGTCTTTTTCTTAAAAAAATAGCAGTTCAATATTGTGGAGAAAGATAATGTCTCAATAATATTTTTGTGAACAGTTTGACAATCTGTGTGTAAATGTGTAATATGTGAACCTCTTGAGCTGCCTCCTGCTGTGAGGCTCTTACTGGGTGGTTGGGGGCTGTGTTATGTCATATTTCAGATACGTCATAGTATAGTATGTCGAAAAAAATAAAAAAAGTCATAGTATAGTATGTCAAAAAAAATAAAAAAAGTCATAGTATAGTATATAATACTAGTATAGTATAGTCAAAACTTTTTAATTGTCATAGTATAGTATAGTAAGTGGAAAAATAGTACAAAAAAGTCATATTATAACATGTTGAAAAAAGTCATAGTATGTAGTAATGTTTTTTTCAAAAGGTTATAGTATAGTATGTCGAAAAAGTCATAAAAAATCATAGTATAATATGTGGAAAAAAGTTAAAAAGATAGTATAGTATGTCGAAAAATAGTACAAAAATGTCAAAAAAAAAGTCATAGTATAGTATGTCAAAATTTTCTTCAAAAAAAGTCATAGTATAGTATGTGGAAAAATAGTAAAAAACAAATAATAGTATAATATGTTGAAAAAGTCATAGTATAGTATGTCGAAAAAAATAAAACTAAAAAGTCATAGTATAGTATGTCGAAAAATGTCATAAAAAGTCATAGTATAGTATGTCGAAATTTTTTTTTTAAAGTCATAGTATAGTATGTCAAAAAAAATTAAAAAAGTCATAGTATAGTACGGAGCCCCTAAGGGGACATGAGCCTAATCGGCTAAGGGTCTCCGTCCTATACTATGACTTTTTTTTTTTTTTTCGACATACTATACTATGACTTTTTTCAATTTTTTTCGACATACTATACTATGACTTTTTTTTTAAAAGGAGGCACCGGTATCTTTGTTGCTATTGTGTCCCGTAGAAACGGTCCGTTAAGGTACCGGTGCTGTATTAGCACCGTGTCTCAGCAGTTTGCTTTGGGAAACTACCAACTTGGAGCTAGCAAGCTACACACTGATAATGGAAAGTTTAGAAGAAGATGTGGATGGAGCTACAAGGCAGGCCTGCTTGGTTCTTTTGGGGAATTCTTCCCTCTTCTTTCTTCCAGATTTTGACTTCCAGAACCACACTGTTGAGCTCTATTGGCAGATATATCAAATGTGTTTGGACATATCTGAAATATGACATAACACAGCCCCTAACCACCCAGTAAGAGCCTCACAGCAGGAGGCAGCTCAAGAGGTTCACATATTACACATTTACACACAGATTGTCAAACTGTTCACAAAAATATTATTGAGACATTATCTTTCTCCACAATATTGAACTGCTATTTTTTTAAGAAATGACAAACATTTTGCAATGTTGATTTGGAGTCCATTTGGATGTTTCCCCACATAACTCCATCATTCACTACATGAACTGTGTTTACCAGCGAGTAGCTAACGCTGTCTGCTGTTTGGTGCTGGGGATTTAGAGAAGGTATGACGTATGCATACCTCTTTGAAGGTTTCAAATATTTAAATCATACATGAGGTATCACAGATACAGGAAATACAAGAACAGATATTGAGCTGAAATTGTTCATTTTATTTAAAATTGATTGTAATTATCACAATCTCTCACGGAGCCGCCATGCGGCCCTGACATGCTGCACCACCGCGGGTGTTAACAGGTTAAGGGGAGTTCTAGGAGTCAACTTTTGGGAGATCACTGATCCCACGTGAATGACACCGTCCATGTATTGATCTGTCTATCGTGTCATCTTCACAGGGATGCACAGATGACAGGATACTGTTGTCGGGGAGGACCTGTGGCTGCCTGCCACCTGGGAGTAGAGGTGGTGGTTCGACACTGATGTTTTTTCGCAGCACTTTTTCCTTTACCAGAGACATTCGAGTTTGAGTTCTTTTGTTATGTTGCGCTGCTCCGTCGTCATCTCGTTGATTGTTTTAGTTAAGGCCATGTGGTTCACTTTTCTCTTAAAATGCAATTCTTCGTAATGTTTCAAGGCCCTGGACGAAGTTTCGAGGCGCTTTATGTAATGGCTGATTAGTATGTCTCTATCTGCAACCTCTTTTAGAAGATGAGCCTCAGCGTTTTCATCCATCTGTACGTGGGTGTCATTGTCGATGTAACGTCTTTTGACCTCAATGATTTTCTGTACCCATTCCTCGGGGTCCAGGGTATAATCCGTGCATTCCTGCTGATCGGCCTTGAACCGCATGATATAGGCGCTCATGCTTCTGTTTATCTCTCTCTCCTTAATCAGGTCTTCATCACCGTGTTTGAGATGTGTGATGTTGCACCCAGGTAGGCGTTCTCTCGGTTCAGCTCCTCTCTCGTTTCTATGAGCTCAGACTCATGTCGAAAAATAAATTAAAAAAAGTCATAGTATAGTATGTCGAAAAATAAATAAAAAAAGTCATAGTATAGTATGTCGAAAAATAATGAAAAAAAGTCATAGTATAGCATGTCGAAAAAAGTCATAGTATAGCATGTCGAAAAATAATTTTAAAAAGTCACAGTATAGTATGTCAAAATATAAATAAAAAAACTCATAGTATAGTATGTCGAAAAAAGTCATATTATATTGAAAAAAGTCATAGTATAGCATGTCGAAAAATAAATAAAAAAAGTCATAGTATAGTATGTCGAAAAAAGTCAGTATAGAATGTCGAAAAAAGTCATAGTATAGTATGTCGACAAATAATGAAAAAAAGTCATAGTATAGTATGTCGACAAATAATGAAAAAAAGTCATAGTATAGTATGTCGAAAAATAAATAAAAAAAAGTCATAGTATAGTATGTCGAAAAATAAATAAAAAAGTCATAGTATAGTATGTCGAAAAATAATGAAAAAAAGTCATAGTATAGCATATCAAAAAAAGTCATAGTATAGCATGTCGAAAAAAGTCATAGTATAGTATGTTGAAAAATAAATTAAAAAAAGTCATAGTATAGTATGTCGAAAAATAATGAAAAAAAGTCATAGTATACTATGACTTTTTTCGACATTCTATACTATGACTTTTTTCGACATACTATACTATGACTTTTTTAATTTATTTTTCAACATGCTATACTATGACTTTTTTCAATATAATATGACTTTTTTCGACATACTATACTATGAGTTTTTTTATTTATATTTCGACATACTATACTGTGACTTTTTAAAATTATTTTTCGACATGCTATACTATGACTTTTTCAATATAATATGACTTTTTTCGACATACTATGCTATGAGTTTTTTTATTTATTTTTCGACATACTACACTATGACTTTTTTTAATTTATTTTTCAACATACTTTAATATGACTTTTTTCGACATACTATACTATGACTTTTTTCGACATATTATACTATGACTTTTTTCAATATAATATGACTTTTTTCGACATACTATACTATGAGTTTTTTAATTTATTTTTCGACATGCTATACTATGACTTTTTTTGACATGCTATACTATGACTTTTTTTATTTATTTTTCAACATACTATACTATGACTTTTTTCAACATGCTATACTATGACTTTTTTCGACATGCTATACTATGACTTTTTTCGACATGCTATACTATGACTTTTTTTATTTATTTTTCGACATACTATACTATGACTTTTTTTATTTATTTTTCGACATACTATACTATGACTTTTTTTTCATTATTTTTCGACATACTATACTATGACTTTTTTTATTTATTTTTCGACATACTATACTATGACTTTTTTCGACATTCTATACTGAGTTTTTTTATTTATATTTCGACATACTATACTGTGACTTTTTAAAATTATTTTTCGACATGCTATACTATGACTTTTTTCAATATAATATGACTTTTTTCAACATACTATACTGAGTTTTTTTATTTATATTTCGACATACTATACTGTGACTTTTTAAAATTATTTTTCGACATGCTATACTATGACTTTTTCAATATAATATGACTTTTTTCGACATACTATGCTATGAGTTTTTTTATTTATTTTTCGACATACTACAGTATACTATGACTTTTTTTAATTTATTTTTCAACATACTTTACTATGACTTTTTTCAATATAATATGACTTTTTTCGACATACTATACTATGAGTTTTTTAATTTATTTTTCGACATGCTATACTATGACTTTTTTTGACATGCTATACTATGACTTTTTTTATTTATTTTTCAACATACTATACTATGACTTTTTTCGACATGCTATACTATGACTTTTTTTTATTTATTTTTCGACATACTATACTATGACTTTTTTTCATTATTTTTCGACATACTATACTATCCATCCATCCATCCATCTTCGTCCGCTTATCCGGTGTCGGGTCGCGGGGGGAGCAGCTCCAGCAGGGGACCCCAAACTTCCCTTTCCCGAGCAACATTAACCAGCTCCGACTGGGGATCCTGGCGTTCCCCAGGCCAGGTTGGAGATATAATCCCTCCACCTAGTCCTGGGTCTTCCCGAGGCCTCCTCCCAGCTGGGCGTGCCTGGAACACCTCCCTAGGGGGCGCCCAGGGGCATCCTTACCAGATGCCCGAACCACCTCAACTGGCTCCTTTTCGACGCAAAGGAGCAGCGGCTCTCCGAGCTCCTCACGGATGACTGAGCTTCTCACCCTATCTCTAAGGGAGACGCCAGCCACCCTCCTGAGGAAACCCATTTCGCCGCTTGTACCCTGGATCTCGTTCTTTCGGTCATGACCCAGCCTTCATGACCATAGGTGAGGGTAGGAATGAAAACTGACCGGTAGATCGAGAGCTTTGCCTTCTGGCTCAGCTCTCTTTTCGTCACAACGGTGCGATAGATTGAATGCAATACCGCACCCGCTGTGCCGATTCTCCCAACCAATCTCCCGCTCCATTGTCCCCTCACTCGCGAACAAAACCCCAAGGTACTTGAACTCCTTCACTTGGGGTAAGGACTCATTCCCTACCTGGAGAAGGCATTCCATCGGTTTCCTGCTGAGAACCATGGCCTCCGATTTAGAGGTGCTGATCCTCATCCCAACCGCTTCACACTCGGTTGCGAACCGATCCAGTGAGTGCTGAAGGTCGCAGGCCGATGATGCCATCAGGACCACATCATCTGCAAAGAGCAGCGATGAGATCCCCAGCCCACCAAACTGCAACCCCTCCCCACCCCGACTACGCCTCGATATCCTGTCCATAAATATTACAAACAGGATTGGTGACAAAGCGCCCCCCTGGCGGAGGCCAACCCTCACCTGAAACGAGTCCGACTTACTACCGAGAACCCGGACACAGCTCTCACTTTGGTCATACAGAGATTGGATGGCCCTGAGTAGAGACCCCTCACCCCATACTCCCGCAGCACCTCCCACAGTATCTCCCGGGGGACCCGGTCATACGCCTTCTCCAAATCCACAAAACACATGTAGACCGGTTGGGCATACTCCCAGGCTCCCTCCAGGATCCTTGCGAGTGAAGAGCTGGTCCGTTGTTCCACGACCAGGACGGAATCCGCATTGTTCCTCCTCAACCCGAGGTTCGACTATCGGCCGAACCCTCCTTTCCAGCACCTTGGAGTAGACTTTACCAGGGAGGCTGAGAAGTGTGATACCCCTATAATTGGCACACACCCTCTGGTCCCCCTTTTTTAAAAGAGGAACCACCACCCCAGTCTGCCACTCCTTTGGCACCGTCCCCAGACTTCCACGCAATGTTGAAGAGGCGTGTCAACCAGGACAGCCCCTCCACACCCAGAGCCTTGAGCATTTCTGGACGGATCTCATCAATCCCGGGGCTTTGCCACTGTGTAGTTGTTTGACTACATCAGTGACTTCCGCCTGGGAAATCGACGACAATCCCCGTTATCCTCCAGCTCTGCCTCTAACATAGAGGGCGTGTTAGTCGGATTCAGGAGTTCCTCAAAGTGCTCCTTCCACCGCCCTATTACCTCCTCAGTGGAGGTCAACAGTGTCCCATCCTTACTGTACACAGCTTGGATGGTTCCCCGCCCCCCTGAGGTGGCGAACAGTTTTCCAGAAACACTTTGGTGCCGACCGAAAGTCCTTCTCCATGTCTTCTCAAACTTCTCCCACACCCGCTGCTTTGCCTCTTTCACGGCAGAGGCTGCAGCCCTTCGGGCCCCTCGGTACCCTGCAACCGCCTCCGAGTCCTCCGGGATAACATATCCCGAAGGACTCCTTCTTCAGTCGGACGGCTTCCCTGACCACTGGTGTCCACCACGGTGTTCGTGGGTTACCGCCCCTTGAGGCACCTAAGATCCTAAGACCACAGCTCCTCGCCGCAGCTTCAGCAATGGAAACTCTGAACATTGTCCACTCGGGTTCAATGCCCCCAGCCTCCACAGGGATGCACGAAAAAGCTCCGCCCGGAGGTGTGAGTTGAAAGTCTGTCGGACAGGGGCCTCCTCCAGACGTTCCCAATTTACCCGCACTACACGTTTGGGCTTACCAGGTCTGTCCAGAGTCTTCCCCACCCCTGACCCAACTCACCACCAGATGGTGATCGGTTGACAGCTCTGCCCCTCTCTTCACCCGAGTGTCCAAAACATACGGCCTCAGATCAGATGAAACGATTATGAAATCGATCATTGACCTTCGGCCTAGGGTGCTCTGGTACCAGGTACACTTATGAGCATCCCTATGTTCGAACATGGTGTTCGTTATAGACAATCCATGACTAGCACAGAAGTCCAACAACAAACAACCACTCTGGTTTAGATCAGGGAGGCCGTTCCTCCCAATCACGCCTCCAGGTGTCTCCATCATTGCCCACGTGTGCGTTGAAGTCCCCCAGCAGAACAATGGAGTCCCCACTGGAGCCCCATGCAGGACTCCAGTCAAGGTCTCCAAGAAGGCCGAATACTCCGAACTCCTGTTTGGTGCATATGCACAAACAACAGTCAGAGTTTTCCCCACAACCCGCAGGCGTGGGGAGGCGACCCTCTCGTCCACCGGGTAAACTCCAACACAGCGGCGCCAGCCGGGGCTTGTGAGTATCCCCACACCCGCCCGGCGCCTCACACCCTGGGCAACTCCGGAGAAGAAAAGAGTCCAACCCCTATCCAGGAGTATGGTTCCAGAACCGAGACTGTGCGTAGAGGTAAGCCCCACCAGATCTAACCGTGGCGCTCCACCTCCCGCACCAGTTCCGGCTCCTTCCCCCACAGAGAGGTGACGCCCACGTCCCCAGAGCCAGCGTCTGCCGCCCGGGTCTGGTCCGTCGAGGCCCCTGACCTTCACTGCCACCCATGTGGCATCGCACCCGACCCCAACGGTTCCTCCCACAGGTGGTGGGCCCATATACTATGACTTTTTTTATTTATTTTTCGACATATATACTATGACTTTTTTTTATTTATTTTTCGACATACTATACTATGACTTTTTTTCATTATTTTTCGACATACTATACTATGACTTTTTTTATTTATTTTTCAACATACTATACTATGACTTTTTTTTATTTATTTTTCGACATACTATACTATGACTTTTTTTATTTATTTTTCGACATACTATACTATGACTTTTTTTCATTATTTTTCGACATACTATACTATGACTTTTTTTATTTATTTTTCGACATACTATACTATGACTTTTTTCGACATACTATACTATGACTTTTTTAATTTATTTTTCGACATACTATACTATGACTTTTTTCAACATACTATACTATGAGTTTTTTTATTTATTTTTCGACATACTATATTATGACTTTTTTCGACATACTATACTATGACTTTTTTAAATATGACTTTTTTCGACATACTATACTATGACTTTTTTAATTTATTTTTCGACATACTATACTATGACTTTTTTCGACATACTATACTATGAGTTTTTTTATTTATTTTTCGACATACTATACTATGACTTTTTTCGACATATTATACTATGATTTTTTCGACATGCTATACTATGACTTTTTTAATTTATTTTTCGACAGGCTATACCATGACTTTTTTCGACATACTATACTATGATTTTTTCGACATGCTATACTATGACTTTTTTCGACATACTATACTATGACTTTTTTTATTTATTTTTCGACATACTATACTATGACTTTTTTTTCATTATTTTTCGACATACTATACTATGACTTTTATTTATTTTTCGACATACTATACTATGACTTTTTTCGACATTCTATACTATGACTTTTTTCAACATACTATACTATGACTTTTTTAATTTATTTTTCGACATGCTATACTATGACTTTTTTCAATATAATATGACTTTTTTCGACATACTATACTGAGTTTTTTTATTTATATTTCGACATACTATACTGTGACTTTTTAAAATTATTTTTCGACATGCTATACTATGACTTTTTCAATATAATATGACTTTTTTCGACATACTATGCTATGAGTTTTTTTATTTATTTTTCGACATACTATACTATGACTTTTTTTAATTTATTTTTCAACATACTTTAATATGACTTTTTTCGACATACTATACTATGACTTTTTTCGACATATTATACTATGACTTTTTTCAATATAATATGACTTTTTTCGACATACTATACTATGAGTTTTTTAATTTATTTTTCGACATGCTATACTATGACTTTTTTTGACATGCTATACTATGACTTTTTTTATTTATTTTTCAACATACTATACTATGACTTTTTTTAATTTATTTTTCGACATACTATACTATGACTTTTTTTATTTATTTTTCGACATACTATACTATAACTTTTTTTCATTATTTTTCGACATACTATACTATGACTTTTATTTATTTTTCGACATACTATACTATGACTTTTTTCGACATACTATACTATGACTTTTTTAATTTATTTTTCGACATACTATACTATGACTTTTTAAAATTATTTTTCGACATGCTATACTATGACTTTTTTAAATATGACTTTTTTCAACATACTATACTATGACTTTTTTAATTTATTTTTCGACATACTATACTATGACTTTTTTCGACATGCTATACTATGACGTTTTTCGACATATTATACTATGACTTTTTTCAATATAATATGACTTTTTTTCGACATACTATACTATGAGTTTTTTAATTTATTTTTCGACATACTATACTATGACTTTTTTAATTTATTTTTCAACATACTATACTATGACTTTTTTTGACATGCTATACTATGACTTTTTTCAACATGCTATACTATGACTTTTTTCAACATACTATACTAGGGCTGGGCGATATGGTTGAAAACTGTATCACGATATAAGTTTTTCATATCGGTCGATATCGATAATTATTGATATTTTTTATGACCTATTTAAAATAAGGACCAGGAGAAAAATATATTAAATTTAAACATTTTTATTTTAAACTTAACCCTTCTCTGATTATAATCCCCTCAGTTATAAAAGCAGAAATGTCAACACAACCATGGAAAACACTCAAATAATTAAAATGTAAACAGGTCTAAAATCACAATGAACACTTAACAATTATCTCTTAACATTAAGGTGCAAAATTAAAGAATAAGTAAGAAATGCTTAATAAAGTGTCATAAAATAGTGCAAAGTGTTAGCTAAATATAAGAAACCTGAGAAGGAACTATTTTCTGCAGGTTTAGTGCTAGGTTGGTAACCTGGCTTCTGGACAGTGCTCAGCATGTCTGCCTCCGTTATTTCTTTGTAGCGTTTAGTAAGGCGCTGATGCAGAGTACCTCTCCATGGTGGTCTGCTGCTTGTAGTGTTTAGTAAGGCGCTGATGCAGAGTACCTCTCCATGGTGGTCTGCTGCTTGTAGCGTTTAGTAAGGCGCTGATGCAGAGTACCTCTCCATGGTGGTCTGCTGCTTGTAGCGTTTAGTAAGGTGCTGATGCAGAGTACCTCTCCATGGTGGTCTGCTGCTTGTAGTGTTTAGTAAGGCGCTGATGCAGAGTACCTCTCCATGGTGGTCTGCTGCTTGTAGTGTTTAGTAAGGTGCTGATGCAGAGTACCTCTCCATGGTGGTCTGCTGCTTGTAGTGTTTAGTAAGGTGCTGATGCAGAGTACCTCTCCATGGTGGTCTGCTGCTTGTAGCGTTTAGTAAGGCGCTGATGCAGAGTACCTCTCCATGGCGGTCTGCTGCTTGTGCCGTGTTGCAGCTGCAGATGTTGTTGGACGTTGATGGCGGATACGGCTGTGCTCGAAAGTGTGAGCGCGGCTAAGGTGGTAAAACTAGTTTGTGGTCGTACCAGTGTTGGTGGGGACGACGGTCTGACGACATTGGTCTGACTACGGTCAGACTTATAAAATCCCCAAAACTGCCATACTGACTTTTCCTGTTTTATCAACGATTTCCTCGCTCGCTGCGGCACTCACTTTCCACTCCACGCCGGTTCTGTTATTGAAGAACACAAGACAGCGATGTGGCGCAACCAAACTTGATACTGTTACATGATTGGCTGTTAGAGTGTCACTCCCCACGTTGCAAGGTTGCCAGAGAGTGAGGGCCTTTGTTCATGCAATCAAACTTGATTCACAACCTCTGGTTTCTTCTGATGAAGAAAAACAAGTTATCGAACATTTTATCGACCGCATTTTCTATTGATATTGATTATGTGTCTATCGCGATACATATCGTTATCGTTTTATCGCCCAGCCCTATACTATACTATGACTTTTTTCGACATACTATACTATGACTTTTTTCGACATACTATACTATGACTTTTTTTATTTTTTTTCGACATGCTATACTATGACTATACTACTACTATACTATCACTGTTTTTAAAAAAAATCGGCATATAACTTATGGACTTCATTCAACATACTATACCATGGTTTATCATCTGGTTTATCATATGATTTATCATATGGTTTTCAATCTCCACCTCCTCTGTGAAGACCCTGTTTGCTTCTGCTGCTCCCTCCTTTGTTATGTATACCATTATTTAACATAACAGACAGACTTGGAGTGGTGTAATACAACATTGAAATACATAGCAAACATATATGCTGGTAACCATACAGGTGGCTAACGGCAGTGAAGTGAACACACTTTTTTAATGTTTTTAATAGAGGTATTACATCATGGCTTCAACATTGTTCACCTTCTATCACTGTAGACACAACTGTATTTCCTGTATGTATTTCCTGTATGTATATTCTGTATGTATTTCCTGTATGTATCTTTGTGGGTGGACTTTCTTCTCTTTTTGGACTTTTAAAACAAAGCATCTTGTGGACAGTTGATGGTGTTTCCCTACAAATATACCTACTATACCAGATTCAAATGGCAACTTTTGAAATGTGTTGTTTATGGTTTCATTCATTTACTAATTTGTTGTGTTGCAATTTGGGTGCCAAAAGGTTGGAAAAAGTCACGAAAAAGGTCATAGTATAGTATGTTAAAAATGTCATAAAAAGTCATAGTATAGTATGTCGAAAAAAATAAAAAAAGTCATAGTATATATAACAAAAAAAAATCATAGTATAGTATGTCGAAAAAAAGTCATAGTATAGTATGTTGAAAATGTCATAAAAAGCCAGTGTAGTATGTCGAAATAAGTCATAGTATAGTATGTCGAAATAAAAAAAAGAAGTCATAGTATAGTATGTTGAAATAAAAACAAAAGTCAGAGTATAGTATGTTGAAAAATAGTAAAAAAGTATAGGATAGTATGTCGAGAAAATGTCATAGTATAGTATGTTGGAAATTAAAAAAAGAAATCTCTTACTATAGCATGTCAAAAAAAGTCATGTCTTTTTTAGACATGCTATACTATGACTTTTTATTACTTTTTTTAACATACTATACTATGTCTTAATCCATTTTTTTCAACATGTTATACCATGACTTTTTTAAACATAATTGACAGGTGTTGGCGTTGCAAATAAGTGTTTCCCTACAAACATTAAACACATAAAAAGGTCATAGTATAGTATGTTGAAAATGTCATAAAAAGTCAGTGTAGTAAGTCAAAAAGAGTCATAGTAAAGTATGTGAACATTTTTATTTAAATAAAAAGAAGTCATAGTATACTATGTTGGAAAAGAGTAAATAAAGTCATAGTCGTATGTCGAAAATGTCATACTATTCTATGACTTTTTTTCTACATACTATACTATGACTTCTTTTTATTTAAATAAAAATGTTCATAACAGGTGACATATAGTAGGCCATGGTGAACAAAGCATAGTGAAAACAGTGCGTTACTTCCCTTCAAATCCCCGTTCCCACCCACAGAACAACCAGGTCCCAAACAGACGGGGGACACACAACACGGACCCATACACGCTGACAAACACACCCCAGTAAGGGCACACAACATTCAAAAGATAAAAGTAAAAAAGATAAGACAAATTAAAAGAGATACAGGAAGAGAGGGAGGGAGGGGGAGGGGGCGGGCAGCTGGCGTCAAGTGGAGCAGTCCAAGTCCAAGTCCTCCAAGTCAGGAGACAAGCTGAGGGAGTATAAGAAAGGGCTCCATGTCCCTAGGAATGTAGAGATAGAGCCCAATATTAGGACTATTTTTGCATAAAAAGTCATAGTATAGTATGTCGAAAAAAGTCAAAGTAAGCCGGAGAAATATACTTACTTATACTATGATTACTAGTCCTGCAGTGCCCTGCTATGCCTTGAACTACTACGACTTCTATTTCTAGTCACTGTTCCATTATCTTTATTGTGACTATTATTGTCACTGTTCATCACACCCCCAACCGGCACCGTCAGACACCTCCTACCAAGAGCCTGGGTCTGTCCCGTCAGACACCACCTACCAAGAGCCTGGGTCTGTCCCGTCAGACACCTCCTACCAAGAGCCTGGGTCTGTCCCGTCAGACACCTCCTACCAAGAGCCTGGGTCTGTCCCGTCAGACACCTCCTACCAAGAGCCTGGGTCTGTCCCATCAGACACCTCCTACCAAGAGCCTGGGTCTGTCCCACCTCCTACCAAGAGTCTGGGTCTGTCCCGTCAGACACCACCTACCAAGAGCCTGGGTCTGTCCCACCTCCTACCAAGAGTCTGGGTCTGTCCCGTCAGACACCTCCTACCAAGAGTCTGGGTCTGTCCCGTCAGACACCACCTACCAAGAGCCTGGGTCTGTCCCGTCAGACACCTCCTACCAAGAGCCTGGGTCTGTCCCGTCAGACACCTCCTACCAAGATTCTGGGTCTGTCCCGTCAGACACCTCCTACCAAGAGCCTGGGTCTGTCCCGTCAGACACCTCCTACCAAGATTCTGGGTCTGTCCCGTCAGACACCTCCTACCAAGAGCCTGGGTCTGTCCCGTCAGACACCATCTACCAAGATTCTGGGTCTGTCCCGTCAGACACCATCTACCAAGAGCCTGGGTCTGTCCCGTCAGACACCTCCTACCAAGAGCCTGGGTCTGTCCCGTCAGACACCTCCTACCAAGAGCCTGGGTCTGTCCCGTCAGACACCTCCTACTAAGAGCCTGGGTCTGTCCCAGGTTTCTCCCTAAAAAGGAGGTTTTTCTCACCAGTGCCACACTGAATGCTTGATCTTGGGGGAATTACTGGAATTGTTGGGTCTTTGTAAATATAGAGTGTGGTCTAGACCTACTCTATCTGTAAAGTGTCTTGTGATAACTCTTGTTAGGATTTGATACTATAAATAAAACCGAATTGAATTACTCACGATTTACCAACTTCCATCAATCAATTGAAAAAAAATCAACTACATTGGTATAGAGGAGAGGGCCGGTCCAGATGGAGGCCTTTCAAGAATCGTCTGACGATGTTGCATTGCAGAATAACGGTATGTTTATTTGGTTAACCGTGCAGCATGAAATGTCCATTATTTCATGATTTCAGCGATAAATCCATAAACAATTTTAGAACAACCTTAGAACAAAGGCTTTGGCGCCAATGCACTCCAGCATCGCAGCATTCGGTGTCACAGCGTTTCCGGGCCAAACACCTGCCGGCAACAATTTGGAGCTCACCTTTATAACCTGGCCCCAGGTAATACCACAGCGATACCCAATGTACATACAAAAAACAACACCCAAAAAAACCCCCACTTGAAACAACATATTTGGCTCCTACAAACATACTTTCCATTATATTTCTGATATATTTTGAATTGTCATCTGTGTTTTCCTTCTTCACATAAGGAAAATAAAGGGATTTCCACCCTAAATTGGTGCATAAAAGTATATCAGAATAGACACGGGTCTGGTGGTCCAGTTTATATATATTTACTGTGTATGGTAATAACAAAACAGACACTTCATTCAAACTGTTATTTTGTTCTTGAATTTTGTTTATTAATGATTCCATTTTTCGTAAGAACTTGGTACAAAAAAGTGAGACTACTCTTTAATCATTTTACCAACTTCCATCAATCAACTTTTTAATGCATCGTAAAGAAGAAAAAACTACATTGGCATATTTAAGACAAACACTTTTCCTATACACGCTATCCACGAGGACAGTCCCCTTATTAATGACAAAGAAAAAACTTCTACTTCTACAGCCAACAGACATTTTTCATTCCCCATCTAAAACGTGTCTTCGTCTTCGTCGTCTCCTCATGGCAAAAATAAAACATTGAACGTTGCAAAGCTAGAAGTCAGAATGCAGAACTGGCAAACAATAGAAAATCCAATGTTCTGTTTTCTCTCTTCTCTTTATTTTATTTTTTATTTTTGCTCCTTGATAAAAGAATATAAAAATGTTCTAACTTTTTTTGTTTTTTCTTCTCATTTGTTCAAATGTTGTGTCGTGTATTAAAATAGATCTGTTTAAAGGACTGCACAGTTTCTCCCGGAGAAGATTTCTAAGAAACGGAGGCTGATGAGGAGGGTGGTGTTGTTGTTGTTTTTTTTTTGGGGGGGTGGCAGATGGGTTTTTTCTCGGTTATTTATTTAATTTTTTAGGGTTTGAAAGGTGGAGCATGGACGCGGCACTGTCCATGCAGCACTGATAGATTCTCGATATGCATCACTGATCAGGATCTGATTCATTCATAGAGGCAGGTTAGGTTACTATGGTAACGCATCTATATCTGTCATATATATATATATATATATATATATATATATATGTTTATCAGACACACACCAATAGTTCTTATGCTTATTAACCCCTGTGTGTGTGTGTGTATGTGTGAGTGAGTGTGAGTGCAGGGTTGTGTGTGTGTGTGTCTCTCTCTCTCTGTCTGTCTGTCTGTCTGTGTGTGTGTGTGTGTGTGTGTGAGAGTGTGTCTGTGTCTCTCTCTGTCTGTGTGTGTGTGTGTGAGAGAGTGTGTGTGTAGCAGTGTGTGAGCGTGTGTGTGTAGCTGGTGTGTGTGTGTATGTGTGTGTGTGTGTGTGTGTCTGTCTGTCTGTGTCTCTCTCTGTCTGTGTGTGTGTGTGTATGTGAGAGTATGTGTGTAGCTGGTGTTTGTGTGTGTGTGTGTGTGTGTGTGTTTGTAGCTGTGTGTGTGAGTGTGTAGCAGTGTGTGTGTATCAGTGTGTGAGTGTGTAGCAGTGTGTGTATAGCAGTGTGTGAGTGTGTCTCTGTGTGTGTGTGTGTGTGTGTGTGAGAGTGTGTCTGTGTGTGTGTGTGTGTGTGAGTGTGTGTGTGTGTGTGTGTGTATGTGTGTGTGGGGGGGGGGTCTATCAGGAATAGTTATGAATGTATTTGTTATAAAAGAACAGAAGTATTATCAGAGTTTCTAAAGTTCTACAGAATATCGTCCCGAGAACGTAATATTATTATTTATATTATATTACACTGATAAACGTAGAATATTAGTATTGTAGTGGAGCTCATTTAATGGGCTGTTGGGTACTTGAATCTGTTATACTTTGATCATTAGGCTTTACATGTTACACTGTACTGCTGTAAGTATGAAGCAGTATGAAGTAACCTGAAAGGGAAAGTATTCTATTACAGTAAAATGACTCGTTGACTTCCAGAAGTTCAATTCAAATGGACATTATTCTTATTTTGGGACAGCAGGCGCTCCGCATCGTCTCGTGGTCGTTTGCTTTGTGAAATTCTACAAATTTGTCTCTTTTCTTTGACAAAAGCTGTTGACATTTTAAAGATATAAGCAGAGAAAGGGGGTTGGATATAAGGCGAGGCAGCCAGCCTCCAAATTGAGGGAATAAAATACCTATAAATGATCAAAAAATTAGTAATTTTAGGGGATCATTTAACAAACATTCACTACCCAGACTCCCGCCAGGCTCTGTGTTCTGATAAAGCACATTATATATATACACATATACACATATACACATATACACATACATATATATATATATATATATATATATATATATATATATATATATAAAATGGGGCTTAAAAACAAATGTGTTGCATTTATCTAAGACTGTTTCTATGTACACAAAAGGCCTATTTCTCTCAAATATTGTTCACAAATGTCTCTAAATCTGCGTTAGTGAGCACTAGAGAGAATCCATCCACATCACAGGTGTGGCGTATCAAGACGCTGATTGGACAGCAGGATTATTGTACAGGTGTGACTTGGGCTGGACACAAGAAAAGGCCTCTCTGAGATGTGCATTTGAAGAAGCACTGGGAGAAGCGTGAGTGCTCCCTGACACAGATTTAGACAGATCTGGGAACAATATTTGGGAGAAATAGGCCTTTTGTGAACATAGAAACAGTCTTAGATCTTTGAGTTCACCTCATGAAAAATGGGGGCAAAACTTAGTGCTGCGTTTATAATTTGGTTCAGTGTATACACATTATATATATATATATATATATATATATATATATATATATATATATATATATATATATATATATATATATATATATATTTATGTATGAAACATAACGTGCATTTGGCTCAGCGTGTTGAGTGACAGCGGGAACAGAACTAAGCGTTCGGGGCTTTCATACGGGGAGTAAATGGAGTTGTAGCGCGTCGACAAAGACTTCAGAAATAAATGAAAGAGTTTCTCCGAAGATAAAACCCTTTCTGCTGATTCTGACTCGCCTCGTCGTATGAAAACAGTCGCATAATTAATCATTCAAGGAAAGGGTTCCAGGTCTGTGTGGCTTAGCCTCCAAAGACCTTTCTGGATGAACATCCGCTCGCTCCAGCGTCTCATTATGTCTACATTTGCTTTTCTTTGTCATTTATTATAGGGAAATTATGAGTTTAGTTTTATTAATTTTCATTATTGTTTTGGGGTGACAAAACAGCTAATCAATAATCACATAGTTGTTAGTTCAAACCCACATTTTTGTCAATTTTCTTTTCAAGTTTTGAGAAATCCAAACTGGATTTTTTTGCTGATTGAAAGTAAAAATAAAAGCGGTAACCCTTTACTAGAAGGTATCTCCATAAGAGGGACACCAAATAATTATCCTCTCTCTGAACCACGCGCTGCCTTCACTAGCTCTTCTTCACAGTGGGAATATTGGGGTGAATATGTTTTAAACAGTTTTGATGCCATATTGCTCGTCTTTTTAGTGTGTCTGTGTGTGTGTGTCTGTTTGTGTGTGCGTGCGTGTGTGTGTGCCTGTTTGTGTGTGTGTCTGTGCGTGTGTCTGTGTGTGTGTCTGTGCATGCATGTCTGTGTGTCTGTGTGTGTGTGTGTGTGTGTGTCTGTGTGCGTTTGTGTGTGTGTCTGTCTGTGTGTGTCTGTGCATGCATGTCTTTGTGTCTGTGTGTGTGCCTGTGTGTGTGTGTGTGTCTGTGTGTGTGCGTGTGTGTGTGTGTGTGTGTGTGTCTGTGTGTGTCTATGCATTCATGTCTGTGTGTGTGTGTGTGTGTGTGTCTGTGTGTGTCTGTGTTTGTGTGTGTTTCTGTGCATGCATGTCTGTGTGTCTTTGTGTGTCTGTGTGTGTGTCTGTGTGTGTGTATCTGTGTCTGTGTGTGTGCGTCTGTGTGTGTGTGTCTGTGTGTGTGTGAGTCTGTGTCTGTCTGTGTGTGTGCCTGTGTGTTTGTCTGTGCGTCTGTGTGTGTGCGTGCCTGTGTGTGTGTGTGTGTTTTCTGTGTGTGTGCCTGTGTGTGTGTGTGTGCGTGCCTGTGTGTGTGTGTGTGTGCGTGTGTGTGCGTGCCTGTGTGTGTGTGTGTGTGTGTGTGTGTGTGCGTGCCTGTGTGTGTGTGTGTGTGTGTGTGTGCGTGCCTGTGTGTGCGTGCCTGTGTGTGTGTGTGTGTGTGTGCCTGTGTGTGTGTGCGTGCCTGTGTGTGTGTGCGTGCCTGTGTGTGTGTGTGTGTGTTTCTTCTCTGCGAGCTGGACCTGTTTGCCACCACTGAAGCCACCGATGCTCCGCTATATTTCAGACTTTTTTGTGCCGTGCAGACGATGCTTCTAAAGATCTTTTTTTTCGGTATCTTAGATACTTCTGAGACCAGACGCGTCAGGTTGACGTGGATATGATTTGAAATATAAAATAAAAACCACTCCTTCTTTCTTCTGATAAAGGCATTTCTTCTCTCTGAATTATTACTGGAACCCTTTGTTCATGTTTGTGCATTAACAGTAGCAGAGTACAGTTTGATAAATAACAAAAAAAATGGTCTAAAATCGGTTTTTTGAACACTTAAACTGAACCTTTCTGGACCAGCAGGAAGACTAGCGAGACAAACGGAGCGAGCGGGACAGGAAGCCGGCATCCCGGTTCGATTTAAGGCTCAGACACACCAACCACACGGCCCACTGTCGCCAGGAAAGGCAGTCGGACAGAAACATGTTTCGGTGAACTATTTTAGTCCAATATGAGATATCGTATTCTGTAGGGCTGCTCCCTCTTAGTGGATCAGTCGACTAATCTGTGGTTTTGGTCTTCGTCTACTTAGATCTCTTTAGTCCATTAGTCATGTTTGATGCTGAATGACTTATTTCCAAGAAACGTACGTACGAGCACATCTCTGGTAAACACAAGAATTAAGGGTTGACATTTTACCTTAACAGATATCACCGTGAAACCTACTTTGATTACTTTCATTATGGCAATTATTTGTTGTATTACACGTTTTCTGAAATGTTGTGTTTAAATATGCAAAGGAGGCGTTATCTTATTCAATATATGCATCCTTTTAGCGTGACTCTTTGCGGAGAAACTCAGATTTACAGATCTGTCGATTAAATCAACTAATCGATTAGTCGATACGATTGAATGAGTGTTTAGTCGACTAAGAATTTCTTCAATCGAGCACAGCCCTGGTATTCTGAACGAGCCGCCACGACAGTCTGGCTTTGAATTTCCGGAGAAACCAGACCCATGTGACGCGTTCGTCCAATCAGCTGCCGGTTTTCTTTTCTTGGCCGACAATCCAGATTAGCGCCGCCTGCTGTTATGGAGACGTATTAGGTCTCGTCTCTTCAGTATGTTCTGAGGAACTTTTTGGACCAACACGAGGAGACTGATCAGTCCGACTGGCTTTACTGCCGTCTGATTGGCCGTCTGGTCGGTGTGTCCTGGCTATTAGACGCCGGCGTCTTTGTCCCGCTTGTCCGCTGACAGTCAAACGGCAGCGTTACGGTTTGACAGAGTCGTCACGTTTCGGATTGACCGGTGTGTCTAAAAAAAAAAACAAATGACGCAAAACAACAAACGGAAACCCTGGCTTGGAGAAGGATTTTGTACGTGAGGCAGTGTTCGTCTGTAACAGACTAACAGGCTCGTCAGCGTTAACACGCTCACAAGAGCTCAAAAAAACAACAGAACGACAACAACAAAAAGCTCCGAGGCAGAAAATATGGAAATAGGCAGGGGAGAGAAAAAAAGACATTATTGATGAGATGATCCCAGTACAAAACAAAGAAAAGGTTTTTGGCATATTTTCTATACTGGTTTTAAAGGGGGAAGGGACTGTTTGAGTGCAGCTGTGAACAAAATGACAACTTAGTCCCTTTGTTCTGTTTCAACTCTTTGTTTTCTGTGATGCAACACAACCAAGAATATTATTTAGGGTTAGGGTTACAACCTAGACCCCTATGTTCCTATGTTTTTGAGTCTAAGTGACTGATGGGAACAACAATCTTTGAAATTGGTCCAGTATTGAGCGTGTAATGAACGCTGTAATAAAACGGCTGTAATGTAACCCTACAGGACACATGTTCATCGTCAATTTGGTCCACCAAAAGTTCTGTTGTTGCCGCTGACAGACTCAGATTATTATTATTATATTATTAAGTGTCTGACAACATTATGGAAAGGATCCCTACAGAGCTAAACCTTTTAAAACCTCTGTAAGACCTTTCTGTTTAAACAGAAACAGCTCTGAGATCGCTAGCGCTAAACCCACCAGACTCCATGTAAAAAAACAGGACTTTTAGCGTGTATAGAGCCAGCATATTTACACATGTAGATCAGTAAACTATGTGTTTATTTCAACCAAAACTATAGTTGTGATGGTTGGAGAACTAGAAAGATGACCCAAAACGGCTTTTTATAGATGTATTTTGTTCCTGTCGACATTGAATGAAGTGTGTTTTATGATGCTAAAATGACTGTTTATTTACATGGAGTCTGGTGGGTTCAGCGAATGCGATTCCGCGGATGTTTTTATGTTTTTAAAAAAGGATCTTACTTTTTAACAGAAAGGTGGAGCCCTCCTTAGAAATCCTCCCATAATGTTGTCTTTTTGTGGATTCATGGCAATCGGTTTCTGCGACTTCCTAAAAACTAAAAAAGGGAATATCCTATGGTTGTTTGTGTCGCTGCTGAACAGAAAACAAACAGCCAAACGCTCAGAGACTCGCCTGTTTCAGATAAAAACAAAACCTGCGATAATCACAATCATGAGAATAATAATAATAATAATAATACAACATATGTACAGTGATCCCCCTTCAATACTCCAAAACGTACATGTATCAACAGGCATCATCAGCATGAAAATACTAAAATCTCCACTAGAAATGCTAATTTCTGTAAGTTTTTTTCTTAAATACTTTTTTCTTTGACTTTAACTCTATTAATACTGAAAAAAAGTTATTCTCTGTTTTTGTTTGAAAGGCTCGTTTTACATACACGATGAAAACATTTTTCCTGAATTATTATTATGGCAAAAAACATTGTTCGTAGGAGAATGAGAACAAACATCTACTCAGATATATCAATGTACAGTCCCCGATGCTTTGTTTATCTGTGACTACCACTCTAACTCTACCGTTCTCTCTCGCTAGACGCAGAACAATTATTGTACCTGTGTTCAAAATAAACAGAAAAAAAAAAACAATAAAACGGAAATATCTTTCAGGCCGCGCGCAGGAACTCCCGGCGCGGCTCCGCTGTGATCTAACTTTTTTTGTAATAAATACATTAAGGCCAAGAAACATTAAAAACATAAAAAAGAAATCTCGTTAAGCACTGTAGGTGTTTGGATTTTTAAAAAATACTTGAATCGAGTGAAAGAGGCTCTTTTCTTTTTTCTTTCTCAGTTCTTTGTGGCGTTTTCTTTTATTTTATTTTTTTAACAATGGTTAGATATTACTCAGACAAAAAGGAAATCCTCACCGCTGTGGAGGGAGGGAGGGAGGGAGGGAGGAAGGGAGGGGCTAGTTGTGAGTGTCGTCCTGGCTGTGGCTCTTCTGCTGCAGGGGCGTGGTGGCTGAGGGTCCCGGGACGGCGCCGGAGGAAGCCGTGGCGAGCTGGTTGGCGCTGGTCGGTTTGATCCAGGACTGCGAGAGCAGGGACGCAGCGGCGCCGATGGTGGCGGTGGTCGTCATGGTGACCTGGATGAGCTGGTCGCGCTGGATCAGCCTGATGAGAGCTTTGAGGCGTTCCAGCGAGGCCTGAGTGTCTCTCTGCTGGCCCAGCAGTCTCTCCCTCACATCCATACACTGCTGCACGCACACATATACACACACACATGCACATAAACACACACGCACGCACGCACATACACACATAAACACACGCACGCACATACACACACACACACACAAACACACACGCACACAAACACACACACGCACACACACAAACACAGACACGCACATACACACACACGTACATGCACACACACACACACACACACACACACACACACACACACACACACACACACACACACACACACATGTACATACACACACACACACACACACACACACACACACACACACACACGTACATGCACATACACACACGCACACACACACAAACACACACACGCACACACACAAACACAGACACGCACATACACACACACGTACATGCACACACACACACACACACACACACACACACACACACACACACACACAGGGAGAAACACAGTCAGTGGACACTCAATACAATTTAAAACTACAATTTAAAGTCCTGCATTGAAAATGTAACTTCAGTAATAGTCATCAGGAAAACGTAGTTAAAGTATTAAAAGTAAAGAAGAATCCTCCCATTGTAGAAAGAGCAAAGGATCCGACCAGTTGTGTGTGTGTGTGTGTGTGTGTGTGTGTGTGTAGACCATTACAGTTTATTCCGATTGCTAATCGACAGTGGGCACAACTGGAGTCACACGTGCAAAACTCTGACTCCAGTCTGCACTACCTACAGTCACCTGAGCTAAACAGTTCACATCAGCTGCAAAACAGACTCAGTGCAGCCAAACACTATGAACAGTCCTCACTGAGATAACACACACACACACACACACACACACACACACACACACACACACTGTCACTCAGAACACACTGAGGGTAAAAACACTAGCATCAAACACCAATACACAAATTACAAACTTTTCATCTTTACAGTTTGAACAATTTGAGTGACTTGACACTACTCAATAGTTTACTTAAGGAAAAAATATAGATTGTTTAATATACCAATTTTTACATAAGGTAAAAAAGAAGGCATGAAAATCAGCAGTTTTCTTCAATAAAGTATTTTGTCTCTAGTAATTTATGGAATTACTGGGTAAAAAAACTAAAGGTACATACGTAACAGTACCAGAGAATAGTGTGACTAATCCTGCCTCTCTCCAGCATCATGTGGCAAGTTTTCTTCATCACATTAGATGTCTGCATCATCTCTAAATACCAACAAATGTGGTGTTTCTATTGCTTTCACCTCCATTACTTTCTGAAAAACAGTAAGAACACAGTTTTACTATTGTAAAGATATAGTGTTTTTCACTTTTTTTATAGCTGTGTACATAACCTCAGACATCTTACCTGGACATATTGGTATCTTTGCTCTTTTACCTGTTTCTCTCAAACATACAGTGTAGAATTGTTTCATTCTTATTTGGTGTTTGTATACAAAAAAGGCTTTCTGAGTTTTCTCTGTATAAATAAAAAATTAAATATGTTCACTAACTAGTCTAAAACAAGACATCTACTTAGGCTTTCAGCACCAGACTGAAATCTATTCTGTTTTGAATGTGTGGTTAACAGTGTTGACAGCAGTGTGTTAGCATCTGAACAAAGTGCTGTAGATCTACAGTGTTGTGCAGGTTGAGGTTAAAGTCCTGGGATAAGTGTGTAGAGTTCTGAAAACTGTGTTCAAGCGATGAAAAACCAGCTAGAGTTTGGTCCACATGAACTGCTGCTGTGCAGACTGGAGTCAGAGTTTTGCACGCGGGACTCCAGTTGTGCCCACTGTCGTTTAGCAATAAAAAAAAACTGTAAACACACAACTGGTTGGACACACACACACACACACACACACACACACACACACACACACACACACACACACAACCAGTTGTGTGTTTAATGGTCTCATCATCTCAGCGTGACTTGTAGTCCGTTATATTGTCGGCTAGTTTACTTTAGAATCAAACATCAGATTTTATAAACTACATGTAACTAGTAACTAAAGTAACTAGTAACTAAAGCTGTAACAGATGAATGTAGCGGAGTAACTAAAGTAACTAGTAACTAAAGCTGTAACAGATGAATGTAGCGGAGTAACTAAAGTAACTAGTAACTAAAGCTGTAACAGATGAATGTAGCGGAGTAACTAAAGTAACTAGTAACTAAAGCTGTAACAGATGAATGTAGAGGAGTAACTAAAGTAACTAGTAACTAAAGCTGTAACAGATGAATGTAGCGGAGTAACTAAAGTAACTAGTAACTGAAGCTGGAACAGATGAATGTAGCTGAGTAACTAAAGTAACTAGTAACTAAAGCTGTAACAGATGAATGTAGCTGAGTAACTAAAGTAACTAGTAACTAAAGCTGTAACAGATGAATGTAGCGGAGTAACTAAAGTAACTAGTAGTTGTGGAGTAAAAAGTCCAATATTTCTCTGTGACATGTAGCGGAGTAGAAGTAGAAAGTGGCATGAGAAGTTGAACGTAGCTGAAGGGTAACTTACAGGCGGCCATGTTACCACTCTGGGTATTTGCAGACCTAGTTTGCATCCACTAAAGTTGTCAGTCAAGGGCAAAGCTACTGGATTTTGTGCAAAGATTACTTTTATTTTAGTTCAAAAATGACTTTTATTTTACTTCAAAAATTACTTTTATTCTAGTTCAAAAATTACCTTTATTCTAGTTCAAAAATTACTTTTATTCTAGTTCAAAAATTACCTTTATTCTAGTTCAAAAATCACTTTTATTCTAGTTCAAAAATTACTTTTATTCTAGCGTAAAAATTACTTTTATTCTAGCGTAAAAATTACTTTTATTCTAATTAAAAATTACTTTTATTTTAGTTCAAAAATTACTTTTATTCTAGCCCAAAAATTACTTTTATTCTAGCGTAAAAATTACTTTTATTCTAATTAAAAATTACTTTTATTTTAGTTCAAAAATTACTTTTATTCTAGCCCAAAAATTACTTTTATTGCAGTGCAAAATTACTTCTATTCTAGCGTAAAAATTACTTTTTTCTAGCATAAAAATTACTTTTATTATAGTTCAAAAATTACTTTTACGTACAGACTTGAGATACTTTTCAATCTGAACATCTGACTCTCAGAATGAAAGGATTTCCCAGAATTTCAAACTCTTCCTTAAAGCCACGAACACGTCTGTCTGGTGTTGTGGTGGTGAAATCAAGCGCTCCCGTTATTAACCCTTGATGTTAACAGTGGAGACAAGGTGTGTGTTGATTTTACTTTGAGCGCCTCGTTGAGCTTCTCGTCTTGTTCTTCCAGGTGAGCGCACTCTTTCTTCAGCTCCGTGTTTCGTCTGAGCAGCCGTCGCTTCTCCTCCTGCCTCACTGCTCACACACACACACACACACACACACACACACACACACACACACACACACACACACACAGACAGACACACACACACACACACACACACACAGACACAGTCACACACACACACACACACACACACACACACACACACACACACACACACACACACACACAGACAGACACACACACACAGTCACACACACACACACACACACACACACACACACACACACACACACATACAGACGCATTCCGTCAGTACAGGTATGAACAACACGGTACAATAACATTAAAGCCCGGCTCACACTACAGGAGTTTTAAAATCCTAATCGATTTTGAAATCTGGTTGCAGCACACACTTGAGGAGAATCTTTACAGATTTTCTTCCCTCGAATCTTAAACATGCTCACACTACGAGATTTGTAAATAGTGGGGCATCACACACTACAAGATATTCTTACGATTATCTCGCCAGATTCAGCACCTCACGTGACGCGATCTCACGGGGAAGCGCATGTAAACAAAATGGATACTGTGTCACGGCAACTTGCTGTAGTAATACTTATCCTTTGTACCAATAAAAAACAAAAGAAAATAAAACGAGCGTGGACGATAATATTATTCAAACAAACTACCGTATTTTACGGACTATAAGTCGCACTTTTTTTCCTACTTTGGCTGGTCCTGCAACTTATAGTCAGCTGCGACTTATATATCAAAATATATATAATTTAACATGTTTTTAAATGTTAATTCATACTGAAAACATTACCGTCTACAGCCGCGAGAGGGCGCTCTAGGCTTGTGACAACTATATGCTGCTCCTAAAGACAACTGAGAAAGAAAAGAGACAACAAACTGCAGGTAGTAAAATATGCAGCCCCGAAAACGGTAATCGAGCAGCAGAAAGAAAGTCTGAAATGAGAGAGAAACTTGTGAGGGAGACTGGAGAAAAGGTGACTCTTACTGCAATGAAGAAAACAAAGAAAGCTAATCGGCTAATCGCGGGCTGAAAGCTAGATGGCCAGAGCTGGAGGAACGAGTCTACAGGTGGGGGCTTGAACACCGGGACGGGAGGGGCTGGTCAACGGTACGTCTCCACGCCCTGCTAGTTGTTCTGTGTGATTTATACTCCGGAGCGATTTATAATCCGAAAAATACGGTATGTGCAATACATGTTTTGTTAGACCTGAATGTAGCAGATGATCACTGACCTAGATATCTAATGTTTACATTTGCTAGCTAGTGCACTAGCAACTTTGTACACTCCCCCGGTAGGTCCAGATCTGAAGCGATCTCTCCCCCATGCTCTTCTCTTTATCATTCCCATTAAGATATTCTTTTGATGAGACATTCTTGAGACAGCCCTCTCGCGGCTGTAGACGGTAATGTTTTCAGTATGAATTAACATTTAAAAACATGTTAAATTATATATATTTTGATATATAAGTCGCACCTGACTATAAGTCGCAGGACCAGCCAAAGTAGGAAAAAAATGAGACTCCAGAAAATACGGTAGTTTGTTTGAATAATATCGTCCACGCTCGTTTTATTTTCTTTTGTTTTTTATTGGTACAAAGGATAAGTATTACTACAGCAAGTTGCCGTGACACAGTATCCATTTTGTTTACATGCGCTTCCCCGTGAGATCGCGTCACGTGAGGTGCTGAATCTGGCGAGATAATCGTAAGAATATCTTGTAGTGTGTGATGCCCCACTATTTACAAATCTTATAGTGTGAGCATGTTTAAGATTTGTGGGAAGAAAATCTGCAAAGATTCTCCTCAAGTGTGTGCTGCAACCAG